>NC_034175.2:73714507-73765374 GCF_002021735.2 Oncorhynchus kisutch | reverse complement strand
AGAGAGAGAGAGAGAGAGAGAGAGAGAGAGATGAGAGATGTAGAGAGAGAGAGAGAAAAGAGAGAGATGAGAGAGAGAGATGAGCAGAGAGAGGAAGCAGAGAGAGAGAGAGAGAGAGATAAGAGAGAGAGAGAGCGACCGACGAGAGAGAAGATGACGAAGGAGAGAGACGAGATGCACGAGAGAGGAGTGCTGACAGGTGGAGCTGGTCCAGACAGGTTTCACCCACTCCTGTGCGGAAGTAAACCCGAAGTCCACTTTGTTAACAAAACCAAAAACCATGATGTCCATCACCAAGGCTACATTCGTTTACTGACATTTTACTCTGTAATTATCGTTTGTATCAGAACTATGACGGGGAGATTGAACCTGGATTTTAAAAGGCCACCTATCAATTCTAATGTCCCCCTCTCGCTCTCGAGTCCAACAGTGAAAAAAAAGTGGTTTCCACACCCTAGATCAAACTCAGTGGTCCCATTTTGGCCTTCTCCTCTTTCACCCTCTCCGACTGCTTCTGCCACTTAGGGGAACCCCCTACTCTACTGCGGCCTGCTGTTTTTCACTATAACGGTTACAATGTAGGAAAAAGGCCTTGGTCCCCGAATGCCACAAGCCTCACGATAGCCGGCAGCGTCAACATGTCCATGTAGCCACAGCTTGCACAAGCCTGCGTGCTTATCTTCTTTTCTGGCAAATGGGGAGTGAAGGTGGGGGGAGGTAAACAACATGCTAAGTTGAAGCTCCAGAATGAGAAAAGCCAGTTTATGTCTCCCTCAGGCTACGGAGGTCTCCTCTCATCAATACTGTAAAGCCTCACTAGTCCTATTGGCAGAATAAAACACAGGGAGGAAGTAGAGCGGACATATTGATCAGAGCGGCCATATTGATCAGAGCGGCCATATTGATCATCAGTAAGTGAGATGAAATATCTGGAACTTGACAGTTGTTATAATTGTTTCCTCTAGTTTTTATTATGGCCGTCAGTTGTTACCAGGGTTACCATCTTTAATAAGATGGATTTGTTCAACGTCAAATAATGACAAAGGCTATAAGTTATACAAATGTGGTAAGCTTGGCAATCAGATGCAATTTCAAATGTTGTGGCTCACTCAGAATACACACGCAGAAATGATCGTGGGAGGTTTGTCAAACGCTGATGCCGCTCTCTTGTGAAATAAGTCAGTTCAGTAATGTGATCAGTTTACATGTGGTGTAGCTAAAACCATTGCATTTACATGGTAATGATTGGAACAGCAGCTACCTACACTCTTCGGCTGTCCCCTTAGGATTACTCTATTCGGCTCCATCTAGAGCCCTTTCTGAAAAAAAAATACTTATGTCATGCAATAAAATGCAAATGAATTACTTAAAAATCATAGAATGTGATTTTCTGGATTTTTGTTTTAGATTCCATCTATCACAGTTGAAGTGTACCTATGATAAAAATTACAGACCTCTACATGCTTTGTAAGTAGGAAAACCTGCAAAATCGGCAGTGTATCAAATACTTGTTCTCCCCACTGCATATACAGAGAGAGATGGGTGAAAAGGGGTGAGAGATCGAGTGTGAAAGAGATTAGGGATAACACTCACCCAAGGCTCTATTTGAGTGACTCTAGTCACTCTATTGACTACAGGGACTCTAGTGACTCAAGTGACTACAGTAACTAGTGACTACAGTTACTCTAGTGACTACACTGATGACACTGACACTACGCGCTTCAGCACTCGGCGATCCCGTTCTGTGGCTGAAGCTGGCCAGAAATATGACGAACTGACTTGTTGGAAAGGTGGCATCCTATGATGGTGCCATGTTGAAAGTCACTGAGCTCTTCAGTAAGGCCATTCTACTGCCAAGTTTTACTATGGCGATTCCATGGATGTGTGCTCAATTTTATAAAACTGTCAGCAGGTGGCTGAAGCAGCCGAATCAACGCATTTGAAGGGGTGTCCACACACTTTGTATATATAGTGTAGACATAGTGTACATATAGTGTAGATGTAGTGTAGATGTAGTGTAGATGTAGTGTAGACATAGTGTACATATAGTGTAGATGTAGTGTAGATATAGTGTAGATATAGTGTAGATATAGTGTAGATATAGTGTAGATGTAGTGTAGATATAGTGTAGATGTAGAGTAGATACAGTGTAGACATAGTGTACATGTAGTGTAGATGTAGTGCAGATATAGTGTAGATATAGTGTAGATAGTGTAAATATAGTGTAGATATAGTGCAGATAGTGTAAATATAGTGTAGATATAGTGCAGATATAGTGTATATATAGTGTAGACATAGTGTAGATATAGTGTAGAAATAGTGTAGATATAGTGTAGATGTAGTGTAGATATAGTGTAGATATAGTGTAGATGTAGAGTAGATACAGTGTAGACATAGTGTACATATAGTGTAGATGTAGTGCAGATATAGTGTAGATATAGTGTAGATAGTGTAAATATAGTGTAGATATAGTGCAGATAGTGTATATACAGTGTAGAAATAGTGTATATATAGTGTAGATATAGTGTAGATAAAGTGTAGATATAGTGTATATAGTGTAGATATAGTGTATATATAGTGTAGACATAGTGTAGATATAGTGTAGATATAGTGTAGATATAGTGTATATATAGTGTAGATATAGTGCAGATATAGTGTGTATATAGTGTAGATATAGTGCAGATATAATGTAGATATAGTGTAGATATAGTGTAGATATAGTGCAGATATAGTGTAGATAGTGTAGATATAGTGTATATAGTGTAGATATAGTGTATACAGTGCCTTGCGAAAGTATTCGGCCCCCTTCAAACATAAAGATATAAAACTGTATTTTTTTGTGAAGAATCAACAACAAGTGGGACACAATCATGAAGTGGAACGACATTTATTGGATATTTCAAATCAAAAACTGAAAAATTGGACGTGCAAAATTATTCAGCCCCTCTACTTTCAGTGCAGCAAACTCTCTCCAGAAGTTCAGTGAGGATCTCTGAATGATCCAATGTTGACCTAAATGACTAATGATGATAATACAATCCACCTGTGTGTAATCAAGTCTCCGTATAAATGCACCTGCACTGTGATAGTCTCAAAGGTCCGTTAAAAGCGCAGAGAGCATCATGAAGAACAAGGAACACACCAGGCAGGTACTGTTGTGAAGAAGTTTAAAGCCGGATTTGGATACCAAAAGATTTCCCAAGCTGTAAACATCCCAAGGAGCACTGTGCAAGCGAAAATATTGAAATGGAAGAAGTATCAGACCACTGCAAATCTACCAAGACCTGGCCGTCCCTCTAAACTTTCAGCTCATACAAGGAGAAGACTGATTAGAGATGCAGCCAAGAGGCCCATGGTCACTCTGGATGAACTGCAGAGATCTACAGCTGAGGTGGGAGACTCTGTCCATAGGACAACAATCAGTCGTATATTGCACAAATCTGGCCTTTATGGAAGAGTGGCAAGAAGAAAGCCATTTCTTAAAGATATCCATAAAAAGTGTCGTTTAAAGTTTGCCACAAGCCACCTGGGAGACACACCAAACATGTGGAAGAAGGTGCTCTGGTCAGATGAAACCAAAATTGAACTTTTTGGCAACAATGCAAAACATTATGTTTGGCGTAAAAGCAACACAGCTCATCACCTTGAACTCACCATCCCCACTGTCAAACATGGTGGTGGCAGCATCATGGTTTGGGCCTGCTTTTCTTCAGCAGGGACAGGGAAGATGGTTAAAATTGATGGGAAGATGGATGGAGCCAAATACAGGACCATTCTGGAAGAAAACCTGATGGAGTCTGCAAAAGAACTGAGACTGGGTCGGAGATTTATCTTCCAACAAGACAATGATCCAAAACATCAAGCAAAATATACAATGGAATGGTTCAAAAATAAACATATCCAGGTGTTAGAATGGCCAAGTCAAAGTCCAGACCTGAATCCAATCGAGAATCTGTGGAAAGAACTGAAAACTGCTGTTCACAAATGCTCTCCATCCAACCACACTGAGCTCGAGCTGTTTTGCAAGGAGGAATGGGAAAAAATGTCAGTCTCTCGATGTGCAAAACTGATAGAGACATACCCCAAGCGACTTACAGCTGTAATCGCAGCAAAAGGTGGCGCTACAAAGTATTAACTTAAGGGGGCTGAATAATTTTGCACGCCCAATTTTTCAGTTTTTGATTTGTTAAAAAAGTTTGAAATATCCAATAAATGTCGTTCCACTTCATGATTGTGTCCCACTTGTTGTTGATTCTTCACAAAAAAATACAGTTTTATATCTTTATGTTTGAAGCCTGAAATGTGGCAAAAGGTCGCAAAGTTCAAGGGGGCCGAATACTTTCGGTATAGTATAGACATAGTGCAGATATAGTGCAGATATAGTGTGTATATATATAGTGTAGGCATACTGTATATATAGTGTAGATATAGTGCAGATATAGTGTATATAGTGCAGATATAGTGTAGAGATAGTGCAGATATAGTGTAGATATAGTATATATATATAGTGTATATATAGTCTAGACATAGTGTAGACATAGTGCAGATATAGTGTAGATATAGTGTATATATATAGTGTATATATAGTCTAGACATAGTGTAGACATAGTGCAGATATAGTATATATATATATAGTGTATATATAGTCTAGACATAGTGTAGACATAGTGCAGATATAGTGTAGATATAGTGTATATATCGTGTAGACATGGTGTATATATAGTGTAGATATAGTGCAGATATAGTATATATATATATATAGTGTATATATAGTGTAGATATAGTATATATATATATAGTGTAGATATAGTATATATATATAGTGTAGATATAGTGTATATATAGTGTATATATAGTGTAGATATAGTGTAGACATAGTGTAGACATAGTGCAGATATAGTGTAGATATAGTGTGTATATAGTGTGTAGACATGGTGTATATATAGTGTACATATAGTGCAGATATAGTGTGTATATAGTGTATATATAGTGCAGATATAATGTAGATGTAGTGTAGATAAAGTGTAGATAAAGTGTAGATATAGTGTATATATAGTGTAGATATAGTGTATATATAGTGTAGATATAGTGTAGATATAGTGTAGATATCGTGCAGATATAGTGCAGATATAGTGCAGATATAGTGCAGATATAGTGCAGATATAGCGCATATATAGTGTAGACATAGTGTATATATAGTGCAGATATAGTGTAGATATAGTGTAGATAGTGTAGATATCGTGTAGATATCGTGCAGATATAGTGCAGATATAGTGTAGATATATATATACATATAGGGTTCCTTACATATCAACAGTACAATCATATCTGCAATACAGACAGACAAATAAATGGTATATTATACAATTGAAAAACCTTCATTAGTTCAGTGCTGGTAAGGGGCCGTGGAGACAAGGACGTGACAAAATATGCTTCTCTCCAGCATTTGACTAAAATACCTTCCCACAATAAAACCCGGTCACAATGGAAACAGGATAATTCTGCCTCCCTAACCTTTCTCTTCCTGTACACTCATCTCCGGGCGTTGATACCGTTCACACGCTATAATGACAACCCACTGTACCGCGTGACAGTGGACGGAATCCATATCTGTATCTCCGTGGCCTTGTTGCGTGGAGATAAGTGGATGACACGACAAGCTGCCTTTTTAATGAAGCGTATCTGCTTTCCAAGGGTGCTTTTGTAAGAGGCTTGTAAAATGGCATTGTCCTCTGTCTCCTAGAGTGGACTGGTAAGAGACCAATTGATTTGGATGGTGCAAGATTATGGCAGATTAGTGGTTTGGATTAGTTGATGTGTGGCTGGGGAGATGCTCTCGGAGCTGATCTTTACGGTGTAAGATGTATTGACTGTCTGCAACTGTGAAAGTGGCCCAGGTAAACAGTGACATTAAAGATCATTTAGATGACTCAGGGGGCATTGATCAGCAGAGCTGACGAACCGTATGGAGGAATGAGGAATCTGCTACAAGTAAAGCAAAGGGGAATAGAAGGAAGTCAATTACCGCGGAGGAAACCGGATCGTAATTACATTAGAGCCACCCTGCAGGACGAGGGACGGGGCTTGTTGGGTGGAAGGACTCTTTGATTGGGAGTGCAGATGACAGAAGTAGTGTTAAATCAAGCTAAAAAAAACTGTCATATGTCTGCTTGAACAACTGGCTCACATGCTGATAGGGGCGTATGAGAGGGAGATGTAACGAGGTGGCAGAGGAAGGGCTGGTGGAAAGGTGAGAGACTCTAGAAATGCAATGAGAGGGAGATCGCTGTGTGATCGACTCAGAGCCTGCTGATTAGAGTGAGATTGCTGTGTGATCGACTCAGAGCCTGCTGACTAGAGTGAGATCGCTGTGCGATCGACTCAGAGCCTGCTGACTAGAGTGAGATCGCTGTGTGATCGACTCAGAGCCTGCTGACTAGAGTGAGCTCGCTGTGTGATCGACTCAGAGCCTGCTGACTAGAGTGAGCTCGCTGTGTGATCGACTCAGAGCCTGCTGACTAGAGTGAGATCACTGTGTGATCGACTGAGAGCCTGCTGACTAGAGTGAGATCGCTGTGTGATCGACTCAGAGCCTGCTAATGAGAGTGAGATCGCTGTGTGATCGACTGAGAGCCTGCTGACTAGAGTGAGATCGCTGTGTGATCGACTCAGAGCCTGCTAATGAGAGTGAGATCGCTGTGCGATCGACTCAGAGCCTGCTAATGAGAGTGAGATCGCTGTGTGATTGACTCAGAGCCTGCTGACTAGAGTGAGATCGCTGTGTGATCGACTCAGAGCATGCTAATGTGAGTGAGATCGCTGTGCGATCGACTCAGAGCCTGCTAATGAGAGTGAGATCGCTGTGTGATCGACTCAGAGCCTGCTAATGGGAGTGAGATCGCTGTGCGATCGACTCAGAGGCTGCTAATGAGAGTGAGATCGCTGTGTGATCGACTCAGAGCCTGCTGACTAGAGTGAGATCGCTGTGCGATCGACTCAGAGCCTGCTAATGAGAGTGAGATCGCTGTGTGATCAACTCAGAGCCTGCTAATGAGAGTGAGATCGCTGTGTGATCGACTCAGAGCCTGCTGACTAGAGTGAGATCGCTGTGTGAGCGACTCAGAGCCTGCTAATGTGAGTGAGCTCGCTGTGCGATCGACTCAGAGCCTGCTGACTAGAGTGAGATCGCTGTGTGATCGACTCAGAGCCTGCTAATGTGATTTTAGCCTGGCCAGACAAGAGGGTCAGTGCTCAGAGGAAAGGACAGAAGGGAGGTGGAGAACGAGAAAGAAGCCTCGGTTCACTTGTCTCTAACAGAATAAGCCATTCAAAGTGCCACAGATTGACAGGAGGATCAATGCCCTCCAAACATATATAGTGTGGTTCTATAGTCACTCAAGGCAGTTTTGCTAGAGCTGTAAGTTCTGTCTCACGACTCCAATGAATTCAGTCACATCAAGCGAAGTTCAGTGGCTGTTCTGCTTGCATTCGCAAGTCCGTATTAGCCGAGGAGATGACAGAGACAGGAAAGGATGGAACATGGTGAGCAGGTTTCAGAAGCAGTTCTGTCGTTGATAATGCTTCACTTTGGATATTTAGCAAGATTCAGACTATTGTTTGTTGTTCCTGTTTCCAGCGTGTTTCACTGTGATAATGAATCTGCGTCTGTCACACGTAAAATGGACAGAGACCAAAAGTACGGTACATGCAGATGTGATATGTGATATCTAAAGGCCAATTTTGTTGACTCATGAGAAAATGCTAATCTTTTAACATTTAGATGAAAACATCTCCCGATGCGTGTCAATTTAAATCAATCAATAAAAATTCAATAGTAGGCTAGGAAATATATCAGCATTTTTATTTCCTCCGTACGTACGAGGAGCACGTCTATATCACTGCTGGGGTGGACGGTGCTCTTTTTTTGGGGGGTTTGGGGGGGGGGCACGGCACAACCCAAGGGGGGGGGCACGGCACAACCCAAGGGGGGGGGGGGCACGGCACAACCCAAGGGGGGGGGGGGGCACGGCACAACCCAAGGGGGGAGGGAGGGCACGGCACAACCCAAGGGGGGAGGGGGGGCACGGCACAACCCAAGGGGGGTGGGGGGGCACGGCACAACCCAAGGGGGGAGGGGGGGCACGGCACAACCCAAGGGGGGGGGGGGGGGGGGGCACGGCACAACCCAAGGGGGGGGGGGCACGGCACAACCCAAGGGGGGAGGGGGGCACGGCACAACCCAAGGGGGGTGGGGGGGGGGGCACGGCACAACCCAAGGGGGGGGTCCTTCAGTATATCCTGTATGCCTCATTCCAGATCCACTCTCCTGCAGTGAAGAGCGTGAGCCAGCCTCCTTCTTCACACACCGGGATTATGGGAAAGTAAGCCTACATTTTGTTTTGATAAGGAACTGGCATTGTGTGTGTGTGTGTGTGTGTGTGTGTGTGTGTGTGTGTGTGTGTGTGTGTGTGTGTGTGTGGCATGGACTCCTGGACCAGCTATTGACCACTGGAACACACACTTAGGATGTCAATGACGGCTGGGCTGTCTGAGCCTTAATGTACTACAGTATCCCTGACAGAATACATGAGTGCAGACAGTCGTCCATATTACCAACAAAAAAAGCAAGAGAGTGGATGGGATTTTGTTTTATTTGTAGGCTGGTGTTTCTGTCCACTGTGCTTTTGGCAGGAGTTTGTACGCTATTTACACGTTAATCTCTCTTACTTAGCTCTAATTGCAGTAACATAGCAACAGTGAATGTGACTCAGTTTAAATCAAGTGTGAACCTCCATGAGATCTAAGACAGCACACTAAAGGGGAAAAGGGGCCCTCTAGTTCGACTAATCCACTTCAACTGTGGCATTATGTGTGTGTGTGTGTGTGTGTGTGTGTGTGTGTGTGTGTGTGTCAGTGAGTGAGTGAGTGTGTGTGTGTGTGCATGCGTGTGAAGGTGCTTGTGTACATGCCGGTGTGTATTTGTCTCTAGTTGCCGGTACACTGTTGCGTAACAGAGATTTGAGAACTGATAACAGAAAGCCAATGAAGCAGCCTGGACTCAGATAAACACTCATCAATAACAGATGACCCTCACATCTCCTGGGCACTGCAGGAGGTTGTCTAATGACAAACCCTCCGTCTGCGGCCCACAGCCCCCAGACAAAGAGCTGCGGAAGCACTGATCTTTCTCTCTCTTCCCCACCCTATCCTCCACTCTCCCCGCTGCCCTCCTCTCTCCCCTCCCAGACCAGTCATTTAGGGACTTTGCAGCTATTTAATGTTTAATGTCTACTTAAGCCAAAATAATGCAAATTTCTATTGCCTGCTACCAATTTTTCCTTTTCACTCTCTCTCTAAAATTACAAATCTCATCTCCCAGAGGCCCTATTTATCCTTCCTGTTGCAGCTGGGGACCATTATATACAGGAAGTCAGGGGGTGGGGCCTTATTTTTGGGAGTGCACTCATGAAGCCGGTGGCGGATCCATCCTTTAAGGTTGGTCCTGGGGCAGGTGCTAGACGGTATGCGCCGGCCACGGCCCCGTTGTGGGGTCCCCCCCCCAGCCCAAGGCAAAGGCTCAGCCCTGAGTCCCCTGCCACCACCAGGCCTGTGAAGACTAGCCAGAAAAAAAGACAAAGAGAGAAAAATAATAAAGAAGACTTCCTGCCTCTGCTCAACGTATTGGGGTGAGTGGAGCCCAATCGAAGATGACCAGTTCCACTTGTACATCTTTTGCATCTCATTTGAGAGTTACAAAGCCTTGAAGATAACTATCACGCTTTTGTTTTAATCAGTCGGAACACAAAGCACTGCATTTATTTGTCTCAGTTTGTCAGCAGGTTGGAATGGAGTATTCAGATGACACCTTACCTCGTTTATCCTCTTCCATCCCAACCGCATCAAATGACAAACTACCTGGACACTACTGGCATGTTTTCATGAAGTTACATCAGCCAAACTACCTGGACAACACTGGAAACCGAAGGGGATACCTAGTCAGATGCACAAGCAACATGTTGTCTTCCTGCATTTAACCCAAACACCTTGAATCAGAGAGGTGCCTTTATCGATGCCATCGGCGCCAAGGGAGACGTTGTTATTGGCGGATAACTGCCTTGCTCAAGGACCTTTCGGTTACTGGGCCCAACACTCTTAACCACTAGGGTACCTTCCACCCATATGATTTCAGGAAGTTAAAGTAGCAAAACTACCTGGACACCACTGGTATGATTTCAGGAAGTTAAAGTAGCCAAACTACCTGGACAGCACTGGTATGATTTCAGGAGGTTACAGTAGCCAAACTACCTGGACACCACTGGTATGATTTCAGGAAGTTAAAGTAGCCAAACTACCTGGACAGCACTGGTATGATTTCAGGAGGTTACAGTAGCCAAACTACCTGGACAGCACTGGTATGATGTCAGGAAGTTACAGCAGCACGGATGTTTAATGCACCATCTTAACAAGGAGAGACCAGCGGTGGTAGGTAGATCAATTGACCCCGCTGCCCCATTCCCCTGCATGCTAACGCCATGGATAAATGATCTCAATTGCCAACCTTTTGATTAGAGCAGCAGGTCCACTCAAGACCAAATCAAGTCCCACCGGGACACCGTGACAATCAATTACCGATGCTGCATAAACTACGCAGGGGAGAGGGAGGGTAAGAAGGGTGCAGGGGGAATAAAGGAAGGTGCATTGTGGGTTGGCAGTCTGATGAACAGCTTCTCAGGTGAGGTAAATGAGGTGGTATTTATCGACAGGGGGGGTGCTTCTTCTTCTTTTTGTTCTTGAAACATCCCCTTTGCTTTTCAATTATTCAACGGGTTCTTCTTCTTCTTCTTCCTGCCTGACGGGGAGGTAGAGAATGTTTACCACCTCAAGTTTAAAAACCTCCTCTCCCATGGAGACGGCATAGAGGAAGGTTATGCACACCACTGGATCATTGTGTGTGTGTGTGTGTGTGTGTGTGTGTGTGTGTGTGTGTGTGGGGTGAATGTAGGAACATTTGCAGACCTTACAGGAGGCAGGTGCTGATACTAAAACAATGTCTGTCTGGCTGCCTGTCCGGCTGGCTGTCTGTCCGGCTGGCTGTCTGTCCGGCTGTCTGGCTGGCTGGCTGTCCGGCTCGCTAGTTGCCTGTGTGGATATTTTAGTGGTTAGCTAGAGATGAATAGCTCTCTCGCTGGGTTCAGAGCAACAATGGCAAAACCTTATACAAATATATATATATATATATATACCGCAGTGGGTTCAGAGCAACAATGTGCTCAACATAGGTATCTGGTGTGTGTATGTGTGTGTATGTGTGTGTGTGTGTGTGTGTGTGTGTGTGTGTGTGTGTGTGTGTGTGTGTGTGTGTGTGTGTGTGTGTGTGTGTGTGTGTGTGTGTGTGTGTGTGTGTGTGTGTGTGTGCTAGTGCTTTCACATGGCTGTATATGTGTGTTTGTGAATGTGTGCTTGCAACATAAAGCCTTTGTATGGATAATGTGAAACAACTTCTGCTTCTAGTCATGTGTGAACCTGTTTGCTCAGGCATTTATACAGCCATAGAGTATGTGTGAATGTCCTTTTCTCCTGAGAGAGGTGGAGGGAGATCATGATGATCACTCTCTGATTCACCTTCACTAACCATAGTAGATGCTCAGGGTTACCTTCACTAACCATAGTACCTTTCCTTATATTAGCAGGCAGCTCTCTCTCTCTCTCCAATGGGTACACATACATCCATCAGTTACTGAAGATGCATTTCCCATTGATGAGGGATGCTTCAGGACGCCATTCCTTTGTTCCCTTCATGATGGTAGACAATTGGTTTTAGTACAAATGTATACGTTGATTGATTTCATGATTGGTTCTGTTTCTTATGTTGATCATCTGACATATGTCGTAATTACATTGAACTTGTACTTTTTTTTTTTTTTTTCGATATCTATTTCCTGTATATTTGAAAAGGTAATACATCATTTGTGGAACTCTCCTCCTGTTCACTCACCATCTGCATTTCCCTCGAGCTATAAAAAAAGCATTTTCTGAAAGCCAATTTGGGGAGCTGGTAAAATTGACTTCAGATGGTGTGCATTTGCTTCCCTTTGCCCTTTGGTCAGAGGTTCTACCTGGCTCCAGCTGCCAGATGGTCAGAGGTTCTACCTGGCTCCAGCTGCCAGATGGTCAGAGGTTCTACCTGGCTCCTTCTGCCAGATGGTCAGAGGTTCTACCTGGCTCCTTCTACCAGATGGTCAGAGGTTCTACCTGGCTCCAGCTGCCAGATGGTCAGAGGTTCTACCTGGCTCCATATGCCAGATGGTCAGAGGTTCTACCTGGCTCCATATGCCAGATGGTCAGAGGTTCTACCTGGCTCCATCTGCCAGATGGTCAGAGGTTCTACCTGGCTCCAGATGGTCAGAGGTTCTGCCTGGCTCCATCTGCCAGATGGTCAGAGGTTCTACCTGGCTCCATCTGCCAGATGGTCAGAGGTTCTACCTGGCTCCATCTGCCAGATGGTCAGAGGTTCTACCTGGCTCCTTCTGACAGATGGTCAGAGGTTCTGCCTGGCTCCTTCTGCCAGATGGTCAGAGGTTCTACCTGGCCCCATCTGCCAGATGGTCAGAGGTTCTACCTGGCTCCTTCTGACAGATGGTCAGAGGTTCTGCCTGGCTCCTTCTGCCAGATGGTCAGAGGTTCTACCTGGCTCCAGCTTCCTTTCCAGTTCATCATCACAGAGGAACTGAAGAAGAAGGTAATGGACTGTCATCATACCGATCCCGTTGGAATCAACCAGACAACGCCCACCTACCTGTAGCAGACTAGCAGTGTGAACAACCCAGTAAAATAGAGAGATTGGATCGTCCAGGTTGAAGCGGGTTAATTTTCTTCACTGAATAACATCTGCTAAATGTGTGTGTGTGTGACCAATAACATCTGCTAAATGTGTGTGTGTGACCAATAACATCTGCTAAATGTGTGCGTGTGTGACCAATAACATCTCCTAAATGTGTGTGTGTGACCAATAACATCTCCTAAATGTGTGTGTGTGACCAATAACAACTGCTATATGTGTGTGTGTGACCAATAACATCTGCTAAATGTGTGTGTGTGTGACCAATAACATCTGCTAAATGTGTGTGTGTGACCAATAACATCTGCTAAATGTGTGTGTGTGTGACCAATAACATCTGCTAAATGTGTGTGTGTGTGTGTGACCAATAACATCTGCTAAATGTGTGCGTGTGTGACCAATAACATCTGCTAAATGTGTGTGTGTGTGACCAATAACATCTGCTAAATGTGTGTGTGTGTGACCAATAACATCTGATTTGATTTGACAGGAGGTTGGGGAGGATTTTGCCTCGTAGTAACGGCTGGAGCTCAATACGTGGAATGGTATCAAATACATCAAACACACGGGTTACATCCATTCTAGGAGACACCGTCAAATGAGCAGTAATATCAGAGTGATCAAGGTTCATTACCCATCCACCTCCTTTGGAGTCCTGAGAGCGACAGGCTGCCCGTGTCATAATGAAGACCTGCTTAACCAATCAGTCAATTAGATTCCCTCTGACGAGGCCTCCAGGGCCCTTTAGACATCACCAACTGTGTAATCTCATTAACCCAGCAGCACCTGGGACAACGCAGGACAGATATTTTGATATTTTTGATGAGTCTCAACAGACATTCAATGATGAGTCTGGTCCACAATCTGTCATGTACAGTATCACTGCTATGTTCTTGTCATCTACAGTGTCACTGCTATGGACTCATGTACAGGATCACTGCTATGGACTCATGTACAGGATCACTGCTATGGACTCAGGTAGAGGATCACTGCTATGGACTCAGGTAGAGGATCACTGCTATGGACTCAGGTACAGGATCACTGCTATGGACTCAGGTACAGGATCACTGCTATGGACTCAGGTACAGGATCACTGCTATGGACTCAGGTACAGGATCACTGCTATGGACTCAGGTACAGGATCACTGCTATGGACTCAGGTACAGGATCACTGCTATGGACTCATGTACAGGATCACTGCTATGGACTCATGTACAGGATCACTGCTATGGACTCAGGTAGAGGATCACTGCTATGGACTCATGTACAGGATCACTGCTATGGACTCAGGTAGAGGATCACTGCTATGGACTCAGGTACAAGATCACTGCTATGGACTCAGGTACAGGATCACTGCTATGGACTCAGGTACAGGATCACTGCTATGGACTCAGGTACAGGATCACTGCTATGGACTCAGGTACAGGATCACTCCTATGGACTCAGGTACAGGATCACTCCTATGGACTCAGGTACAGGATCACTGCTATGGACTCAGGTACAGGATCACTGCTATGGACTCAGGTACAGGATCACTGCTATGGACTCAGGTACAGGATCACTGCTATGGACTCAGGTACAGGATCACTGCTATGGACTCAGGTACAGGATCACTGCTATGGACTCATGTACAGGATCACTGCTATGGACTCATGTACAGGATCACTGCTATGGACTCATGTACAGGATCACTGCTATGGACTCATGTACAGGATCACTGCTATGGACTCAGGTACAGGATCACTGCTATGGACTCAGGTACAGGATCACTGCTATGGACTCAGGTACATGATCACTGCTATGGACTCATGTACAGGATCACTGCTATGGACTCATGTACAGGATCACTGCTATGGACTCATGTACAGGATCACTGCTATGGACTCATGTACAGGATCACTGCTATGGACTCAGGTACAGGATCACTGCTATGGACTCAGGTACAGGATCACTGCTATGGACTCAGGTACAGGATCACTGCTATGGACTCAGGTACAGGATCACTGCTATGGACTCAGGTACAGGATCACTGCTATGGACTCAGGTACAGGATCACTGCTATGGGTTCAGGTACAGGATCACTGCTATGGGTTCAGGTACAGGATCACTGCTATGGACTCAGGTACAGGATCACTGCTATGGACTCAGGTAGAGGATCACTGCTATGGACTCAGGTAGAGGATCACTGCTATGGACTCAGGTACAGGATCACTGCTATGGACTCAGGTACAGGATCACTGCTATGGACTCAGGTACAGGATCACTGCTATGGACTCAGGTACAGGATCACTGCTATGGACTCAGGTACAGGATCACTGCTATGGACTCAGGTACAGGATCACTGCTATGGACTCAGGTACAGGATCACTGCTATGGACTCAGGTACAGGATCACTGCTATGGACTCAGGTACAGGATCACTGCTATGGACTCAGGTACAGGATCACTGCTATGGACTCAGGTACAGGATCACTGCTATGGACTCATGTACAGGATCACTGCTATGGACTCAGGTACAGGATCACTGCTATGGACTCAGGTACAGGATCACTGCTATGGACTCAGGTACAGGATCACTGCTATGGACTCAGGTACAGGATCACTGCTATGGACTCAGGTACAGGATCACTGCTATGGGTTCAGGTACAGGATCACTGCTATGGACTCAGGTACAGGATCACTGCTATGGACTCAGGTACAGGATCACTGCTATGGACTCAGGTACAGGATCACTGCTATGGACTCAGGTACAGGATCACTGCTATGGGCTTCAGGTACAGGATCACTGCTATGGACTCAGGTACAGGATCACTGCTATGGGTTCAGGTACAGGATCACTGCTATGGACTCAGGTACAGGATCACTGCTATGGACTCAGGTACAGGATCACTGCTATGGACTCAGGTACAGGATCACTGCTATGGACTCAGGTACAGGATCACTGCTATGGACTCAGGTACAGGATCACTGCTATGGGTTCAGGTACAGGATCACTGCTATGGGTTCAGGTACAGGATCACTGCTATGGACTCAGGTACAGGATCACTGCTATGGACTCAGGTACAGGATCACTGCTATGGACTCAGGTACAGGATCACTGCTATGGACTCAGGTACAGGATCACTGCTATGGACTCAGGTACAGGATCACTGCTATGGACTCAGGTACAGGATCACTGCTATGGACTCAGGTACAGGATCACTGCTATGGACTCAGGTACAGGATCACTGCTATGGACTCAGGTACAGGATCACTGCTATGGACTCAGGTACAGGATCACTGCTATGGACTCAGGTACAGGATCACTGCTATGGACTCAGGTTCAGGATCACTGCTATGGACTCAGGTAGAGGATCACTGCTATGGACTCAGGTACAGGATCACTGCTATGGACTCAGGTACAGGATCACTGCTATGGACTCAGGTAGAGGATCACTGCTATGGACTCAGGTACAGGATCACTGCTATGGACTCAGGTACAGGATCACTGCTATGGACTCAGGTAGAGGATCACTGCTATGGACTCAGGTACAGGATCACTGCTATGGACTCAGGTACAGGATCACTGCTATGGACTCAGGTACAGGATCACTGCTATGGACTCAGGTACAGGATCACTGCTATGGACTCATGTACAGGATCACTGCTATGGACTCAGGTACAGGATCACTGCTATGGACTCAGGTACAGGATCACTGCTATGGACTCAGGTACAGGATCACTGCTATGGACTCAGGTACAGGATCACTGCTATGGACTCAGGTACAGGATCACTGCTATGGACTCAGGTACAGGATCACTGCTATGGACTCAGGTACAGGATCACTGCTATGGACTCAGGTACAGGATCACTGCTATGGACTCAGGTACAGGATCACTGCTATGGGTTGACATCTGACCTCAAATTACAGCATTCACTTCAGAATGTAACAATGCTTTGCCTCTATCCTTGTGATGTTAGTCTTTATAATCTAAAAAGGCTAAACAGATCCAAGATCAGCACTCCTACTCTGAGATGCTTTGGGAATATGTTCCCTGGGATCATCCCGTCAAAGCCTGTTAACACCTCCATCCCAATTCATCAGACCCCAGCAGTGATAACGGAGCTAGCAGGTCACTGGTCTGGATGTTCTCTAAGTAGAACAAGATGATGGGACACAGGCTCTCTCGCTCTCGTTACCTCGCTATCTCTCTCTCTCTTGTTCTCTTTTGTAATCTCCATCTCTCTTGTTCTCTCCTTTGTTCTCTCTCTCTCGCTCTAGTTCTCTTGCTCTCTCGTTCGCTCCCTCTCTCTCTCGTTCTCTCTCTCTCGCTCTCGTTCTCTCGTACTCTCCATCTCTCCCGCTTTCTTTCTCTCACTCTCGTTCTCTCTCATACTCTCCATCTCCACCTCTCTCGCTCTCTCGTTCTCTCCCTCTCTCTCGATCTAGTTCTCTTGCTCTCTCTTGTTCTCTCCCTCTCTCTCTCGTTCTCTCTCTCTCTCCCTCTCGTTTTCTTTCTCTCGTTCTCGTTCTCTCTCTCTCTCTCTCTCTCATTCTCTCACTTTCGTACTCTCCATTTCTCTCTCTCTCTCTCTCTCTCTCTCTCTCTCTCTCTCTCTCTCTCTCTCTCTCTCTCACTCTCTCACTCTCACCCATCCTTTTGTTTGCCAGCCTGCGAACCTCATCCAGAATGTGAATCTCATTCTAACCTGTGTTATCAATGGTCACTGGTATCCTCCGTATGCCCCGGGGTCCAGAGGTCATTATCCCGCCTGCGGAAGCTCGTGTCTGGCCACTGAGCAGAGGGAGGCCAGGCCAGCCTCCGACAGGACGCTGCCATTAAAATGGGCCTTCATTCATTATGGATGTGTTGTCTGGCCGACTTCATAGGGCTCTAATTCTAGTCTGTCTTTGAAGAGAGAGAAGAGAGAGAGAAGGTGGACAAGACAGAGAGGAGGTGAGAGGTCTAATGAACAAGAGCCATCCACCCTCTGTACCCTCCTTTGTTCTCTCTCTCTCTCTCTTTCTCTGTTTCTCTCTCTCTTTCTCTGTTTCTCTCTCTTTCTCTGTTTCTCTCTCTCTCTCTCTCTCTCTCTGTTTCTAACTTTCTCGCTCTCTCTGTTTCTCTCTCTCTGTTTCTCTCTCTCTCTCTCTGTCTCTGTTTCTCTCTCTGTTTCTCTCTCTCTCTCTGTCTCTGTTTCTCTCTCTGTTTCTCTCTCTCTCTCTGTCTCTGTTTCTCTCTCTGTTTCTCTCTCTCTCTCTGTCTCTGTTTCTCTCTCTGTTTCTCTCTATCTCTCTCTCTCCCTCTCTCTCTCTGTTTCTCTCTCTCTCATCCCCCTCTCTCTCTCTATCATGATAACAAGGTAAACTAAAATGATTATTGTTCTTCTAAAATGATACTGATATGATAGAAAAGAGAGTAGCACAGGTTTCTTCGCTCTAGAGCTGTGTAGTGGAGGGACACACATAAGGAGAGAGACGTACATAAGGAGAGAGACGTACATAAGGAGAGAGACGTACATAAGGAGAGAGACGTACATAAGGAGAGAGACGTACATAAGGAGAGAGACGTACATAAGATGAATGATTGAAACCACTGGAATTCTTGAGGCTTTGGGGAGAAATTCTTCAATCTTTGTTTATTTCTCATAAAAAAACATGATCTCCCCCCTGTAACTCATTTCCACTGGTGTGTGTGTGTGTGTGTGTGTGTGTGTGTGTGTGTGTGTGTGTGTGTGTACGTCAGCATGCATGTGTGTGTGTGTGTGTGTGTGTTTGTTTGTTTGTGTTCCTGTTGTTACTGTATTCAATCTCAATCCAACATAGTGTTGTATCCTCCTAATTGACTTCAGTTCTAACTGTGCTACGTTGCTCTTAAACAAACAGATGATGTCCACCATCCACCATTAGGGATCCTGAAGAAGAAAACAAAGCAACTTGTTTTGTGGTAATACATTGTTAGCATAACGTTTACTGTTTAATCAGCACAGTGAAGATGAAAAAAGACAGAAAGGGAAGTATGATTTGTAGACACGCGGAGATGGACAGAGACAGTAACGACGCAAGCACACACACACACACACACGCACACACACACGCACACACACGCACACACACACACACGCAGGAACATGCACACACACACACGTATACTGTGCATACAAAAACACACACACAAACAGTAGACTTTTGTAACACAGACGACCGTAATCATCTTGATTTCTCACAGTGGGAACAGATGGAGTCTATCAGCTAGGTAAATGATTATCCCTTTGTATATTTTAGCCAACAGATAAATAATGTCTCAATAAATTAAATTCAAGGGGCTTTATTGGTATGGGAAACATGTGTTAACATTGCCAAAGCAAGTTAAGTATATAATAGACAAAAGTGAAATAAACAATAAAAATGAACAGTAAACATTACACTCACAGAAGTTCCAAAAGAATAAAGACATTTCAAGTGTCATTATGTATATATACAGTACAGCGTAGTAACGATGTGAAAATAGTGAAAGTACAAAGTACAAAAGGGAAAAATAAATAAACATAAATGTGGGTTGTATGGGGTTTGTTCTTCACTGGTTGACCTTTTCTTGTGACAGGACACACATCTTGCTGCTGTGATGGCACACTGTGGTATTTCACCCAGTAGATGTGAGTTTATCAGATTTGGCTTTGTTTTCAAATTCATTGTGGATCTGTGTAATCTGAGGGAAATATGTGTCTCTAATATGGGCATACATTTGTCAGGAGGTCAGGAAGTGCAGCTCAGTTTCCACCTCATTTTGTGTGCAGTGAGCACATAGCCTGTCTTCTCTTGAGGCAAGGCTATGCTCACTGAGTCTGTACATAGTCAAAGCTTTCCTTAAGTTTGAGTCAGTCACTGTGGTCAGGTATTCTACCAATGTGTAATCGCTGTGCTCTCTCTCTCTGCATCTCGCTCTCTCTCTCGACATCGCTCTCTCTCTCTCTCTCTCTCTCTCTGCATCTCTTTCTCTCTCTCTCTGCATCTCTCTCTCTCTGCATCTCTCTCTCTCTCCGCTCTCTCTCTCTCCGCTCTCTCTCTCTCCGCTCTCTCTCTCTCCCTGTTTTTCTGCTGAGTTGAGCACAATCTCCAGGTTTGGACAAGTCCGGTGAGAGAAACACAGAGAAAAATAGGAATTCCCATTGTTTAGAGCTGAACTGACAGAAGAGTAGCTTAACGAACCAACTCAGCGGTTTTGGCCCCCTGGCTGGCAATTATTATCATATTCCTCTCGTCTGCTTTCTCAAATTGTTCTCTCCCCTTCCTCTTGTTAGATTGGAAGACCTTTAATCCCTTCAGACTATTACCCTGACTAAACATGACTTGTGGTTTACTGCATGGGATTATATTTAGTCTTCGTAACCTCAGCGTTGTGTTATTATGAGGCTACTGCTTCCTAATGAGACAGCTGTGGGGATGGCAGCTATCTCTGTGATATAGCCAGGTTACCAGAACTGACATTTATCTTCTCAAAATCATTTGGAAACCATCGTCCCACTCAAAATCATTCTGATGGGTTTTTACGTGGTCTACTGTATACTAGAGGGACCTCATTCATGGAACAGAAGGGGCTTCCCCCCCCTCATGTTATGACACTGTCTGAAGTTGGGGATATTTCCTCTTAGTGCTTTAGTTCTGACATTGGGATGGAATCCTCACAGATGATCAGATATCATGTTCCTGATGATGTTGTTGTGACTGTTTGCCGTGTGTGTGTTTGCCGTGTGTGTGTGTGTGTGTGTGTTTGCCGTGTGTGGTCTCACACTCACACTGCTCTGTGTGTATAGGGATCTTCACCAGTCCTGTACTGTACTGTAGGGATATCCGGGAAGAGAAGAGTTTGAGTCTTTTGGCTGGCTTTGTTTAGCTTTCTCAGAAACACAAGTCAAATAACTTTGTAGATGACAATATCTATGACTGTAGAATATCATAAAAATGTAAGTTTTTCTCCAGGACTTGGTTTGGTCGTTTCCAGCTGGTTCCATGGCTGTCAGTGACTTGGTTTGGTCGTTTCCAGCTAAAGTTGTATTACAAAAGTAGTTTGAAATGTTTTGGCAAAGTTTACAGGTAATATTTGAGATATTTTGTAGTGACGTTGCACAAGTTGGAAGCTGTGTTTTTCTGGATCAAACTCGCCAAATAAATGTACATTTTGCATATATATATCGACGGAATTAATCTAACAAAAGGACCATTTGTGATGTTTATGGGACATATTGGAGTGCCAACAAAAGAAGCTCGTCAAAGGTAAGACAATAATTATATTTTTATTTCTGCGTTTTGTGTCACGCCTGCAGGGTTGAAATATGCTACTCTCTCATTGTTTACTGTTGTGCTATCATCAGTTAATAGCATCTTATGCTTTCTCCGAAAAGCCTTTTTGAAATCTCACACGTTGGCTGGATTCACAACGAGTGTAGTTTTAATTTGGTATTTTACACGTGTGATTTAATGAAAGTTGGATTTTTATATTATTTTATTTGAATTTGGCGCTCTGCATTTTCTCCGGCTATTGGCCAGGTGGGACGATTACGTCCCACCTATCCCAGAGAGGTTTTAACAACTCTACCCACATGTACATATTCCCTGTCACGACTTCCGCAGAAGTCGGTTCCTCTCCTTGTTCGGGTGGCGTTCGGCGGTCGACGTCACCGGCTTTCTAGCCATCGCCGATCTACCTTTCATTTTCCATTTGTTTTGTCTTGTTTTGCCACACACATGGTTTGCATTTCTCCCATTACTTGCCGTGTATTTAACCCTCTGTTCCCTCCATGTCTGTGTGTGAAATGGTTTGTTTGTCAATGGTTTGTTTGTCAAGGTTGGCTTCCGGCTGGTTTTGTTTATTGCCTGTGCTTTGTGGCAGCCGGTACTTTGTACTTGGGTTTTTCTACTTTGTGCTGCCTCACTTGTTCGTTGGACATTTGTTTTGTGACGCGGTTGCGTTCTGTGCAAATTATTGCCTTAGTAAAGTGCTTTGTCCACTCATCTTTGCTCTCCTGCGCCTGACTTCTATGCACCAGCTACACTCACCTCGTGACATTACCTCAATTACCTCGACTAACCTGTGCCCCCCGCACATTGACTCTGTACACGTACCCCCTGTATATAGCCTCCACATTGACTCTGTACCGTAATACCCTGTATATAGCCTCCACATTGACTCTGTACCGTAATACCCTGTATATAGCCTCCACATTGACTCTGTACCGTAATACCCTGTATATAGCCTCCACATTGACTCTGTACCGTAATACCCTGTATATAGCCTCCACATTGACTCTGTACCGTAATACCCTGTATATAGCCTCCACATTGACTCTGTACCGTAACACCCTGTATATAGCCTCCACATTGACTCTGTACCGTAATACCCTGTATATAGCCTCCACATTGACTCTGTACCGTAATACCCTGTATATAGCCTCCACATTGACTCTGTACCGTAATACCCTGTATATAGCCTCCACATTGACTCTGTACCGTAATACCCTGTATATAGCCTCCACATTGACTCTGTACCGTAATACCCTGTATATAGCCTCCACATTGACTCTGTACCGTAATACCCTGTATATAGCCTCCACATTGACTCTGTACCGTAATACCTTGTATATAGCCTCACTATTGTTATTTTACTGCTGCTCTTTAATTATTTGCTGCTTAATTTTTTTTTAAATATATATTTCTTCAAACTGCATTGTTTGTTAAGGGCTTGTAAGTAAACATTTCACGTTACACCTGTTCTATTTGGGGCATGTGACAAACAAAGTTATATTTTTATATGATTTGATGCATTTCCTGTGGAAATGAGTGTATAATTGGGGAGCAGAGAGGTGGTTATGCTCAATTAGCATCTGAAGCGTGTGTCAGAGGAAATTGATGCAGCGGTCTCCATGTGACTGGATCTGATCTGCTGGCTGGCAGCTGAGACATCACATTAGTGACAGGAAGGTCAGTCCCTGTTCTCGCTTCCCATTCCATCGCACCACAGAGCAGCTAATCAAACTCTCATTCCCATGGGACCAGAGTGTGAGGAGATGTGAGAGGGACGAGAAGGGGAGAGGGATGATGAGGGACAAGAAGGGGAGATGTGAGAGGGACGAGAAGGGGAGAGGGATGAGGGATGAGAAGGGGAGAGGGATGAGGGACGAGAAGGGGAGAGGGATGATGAGGGATGAGTTACACTGACACGGTGACCTTCGGATGAGCGTCATCACATCCCCTTGTCATGAGAAATAGAATAGGGTGGAGTACTATATCCCTTCACATCCCTTCAGATCCCGATGAGTCTCTCTCTCTCTCTCTTTACTTCCTTCCTCTCCTCTGTCCTGATTAATGAGAAACAGTCTATTTCCATCACTTCCTCTCTGATGAGTCTTGTGTATTGATGAGAATGAGTCAGAATCAAGACATCACGACATCGGTAAACATTATGGCAGACATGGCCTAAAAAACACACAAGAGTGGTCATTGCTTCAGTCCCACGAGACTGGTCATCTCTTGCAAATGACATGCTGACTGCAGGAACGTCCACCAGAACAGTCATGTGAAATCCATAGATTAGGACCTAATTTATTTATTTCAATTGACTGATTTCTATATATGAACTGTAACTCAGTGAAATAGTTTAAATTGTTGCATGTTGTGCTTATTTTGTTTGTGAATATAATGACATATTTTGTTCAAGCTGGGCTGAAGCCCGTTCCGCTACACTTTCATTCTATCACAAACATTTATTTTCAATTCAAATGTTCCATTTTTTTGGAACTGAGAAAAGGACTTTATGAGTGAAATACAATTATTGCTTAAGTAATTAGTCCATCTCCTTAGTAGAGTGACCTTGAAACTTAATATTTTACACTTGTTTTCTGTGTATCAATGTTTTGACTCTACCCAAATGTGACTCGTTTCAGGACAACTAGGTGTAATTTTAGCTACTTCACAGGAGAGACATTTAAACGTAGACGTAAAGTAATCAAAATCTGTGTTTTGGCAGAAATGCCTTTTGAAACATGTGATCTTTATTGTGCCTTAATAACACATGTGTACGCCATCTGTAAATACGACTAGAATTGTTAAATTACGAGCTTAGTTGGTTTAGCCACGGAAAAAGTCAAGGAACCTTCCAACTAGCCATGATTGGTTGAAATAATGGATGTGCTGGACATGCCAAGAGGTGAGTTTAGAGTGGTCTGTCATGTAGCCTGCTTCTGTCTATAACATGAGCCAGTCAGTATGTTTAGTAAATCCATTATAACACTGCTTTATTGATAGATATCACATAGTAGAACTGCAAAAGTGTTGCTCTCCACTTTCTGGATTACCAGGTTTTGAAATCAGATATTATAGGTTTCAATTTTAGAAAGTCTTTTTCATATCACGTTAAAGCGTACTGTTAGCTAGCTAGCTAACGTTAGCTGGCTGGCTGGCTGGGTAGCTAAAGTTACGTGTATGATCTGTGTAGTAGTATTATTCATATCTCAGAGTCATTTACATTCCAAGTTATAGCCTAATGTTAGCTAGATAGTTAACATTGATTAGTAACGTTATGAGTTGGGATTATGATTCATTGTTTAGCTAGCTAGCCAAAATAACGTTAGGCCAACGAGACCGCGTCCAAGTTAAAAAATTCTCCAGTAGAATGCCTTGCTTTTATTTCGATCACACTCACAACCGTAAGCTATTTTCAATATGGTGGGTTTATGTCACAATCCAACACACTGGGTTATTTTCATTTCAAATAATACATTTGTGTTGCCTGCATTTTAGAACATACATCAGCTGGGTCACACAAGGCACTGGGTTGAATTAACCCAATGACTGACACAGCGCTGGGTTGAATTAACCCAATGACAGACCCAGCGCTGGGTTGAATTAACCCAATGACTGACACAGCGCTGGATTGAATTAACCCAATGACTGACCCAGCGCTGGGTTGAATTAACCCAATGACTGACCCAGCGCTGGGTTGAATTAACCCAATGACTGACACAAGGCGCTGGGTTGAATTAACCCAATGACTGACACAGCGCTGGGTTGAATTAACCCAATGACTGACACAGCGCTGGGTTGAATTAACCCAATGACTGACCCAGCGCTGGGTTGAATTAACCCAATGACTGACCCAGCGCTGGGTTGAATTAACCCAATGACCGACACAGCGCTGGGTTGAATTAACCCAATGACTGACCCAGCGCTGGGTTGAATTAACCCAATGACTGACCCAGCGCTGGATTGAATTAACCCAATGACTGACCCAGCGCTGGGTTGAATTAACCCAATGACTGACCCAGCGCTGGATTGAATTAACCCAATGACTGACCCAGCGCTGGGTTGAATTAACCCAATGACTGACCCAGCGCTGGGTTGAATTAACCCAATGACTGACACAGCGCTGGGTTGAATTAACCCAATGACTGACACAAGGCGCTGGGTTGAATTAACCCAATGACTGACCCAGCGCTGGGTTGAATTAACCCAATGACTGACACAGCGCTGGGTTGAATTAACCCAATGACTGACACAAGGCGCTGGGTTGAATTAACCCAATGACTGACCCAGCGCTGGGTTGAATTAACCCAATGACTGACCCAGCGCTGGGTTGAATTAACCCAATGACTGACCCAGCGCTGGGTTGAATTAACCCAATGACTGACACAGCGCTGGGTTGAATTAACCCAATGACTGACACAAGGCGCTGGGTTGAATTAACCCAATGACTGACACAGCGCTGGGTTGAATTAACCCAATGACTGACACAAGGCGCTGGGTTGAATTAACCCAATGACTGACACAGCGCTGGGTTGAATTAACCCAATGACTGACACAGCGCTGGGTTGAATTAACCCAATGACTGACACAAGGCGCTGGGTTGAATTAACCCAATGACTGACACAGCGCTGGGTTGAATTAACCCAATGACTGACACAGCGCTGGTTGAATTAACCCAATGACTGACCCAGCGCTGGGTTGAATTAACCCAATGACTGACACAGCGCTGGGTTGAATTAACCCAATGACTGACACAGCGCTGGGTTGAATTAACCCAATGACTGACACAGCGCTGGGTTGAATTAACCCAATGACTGACACAGCGCTGGGTTGAATTAACCCAATGACTGACACAGCGCTGGGTTGAATTAACCCAATGACTGACCCAGCGCTGGGTTGAATTAACCCAATGACTGACCCAGCGCTGGGTTGAATTAACCCAATGACTGACACAGCGCTGGGTTGAATTAACCCAATGACTGACCCAGCGCTGGGTTGAATTAACCCAATGACTGACACAGCGCTGGGTTGAATTAACCCAATGACTGACACAGCGCTGGGTTGAATTAACCCAATGACTGACACAGCGCTGGGTTGAATTAACCCAATGACTGACCCAGCGCTGGATTGAATTAACCCAATGACTGACACAGCGCTGGGTTGAATTAACCCAATGACTGACCCAGCGCTGGGTTGAATTAACCCAATGACTGACCCAGCGCTGGGTTGAATTAACCCAATGACTGACACAGCGCTGGGTTGAATTAACCCAATGACTGACACAGCGCTGGGTTGAATTAACCCAATGACTGACCCAGCGCTGGGTTGAATTAACCCAATGACTGACCCAGCGCTGGGTTGAATTAACCCAATGACTGACCCAGCGCTGGGTTGAATTAACCCAATGACTGACCCAGCGCTGGGTTGAATTAACCCAATGACTGACACAGCGCTGGGTTGAATTAACCCAATGACTGACACAGCGCTGGGTTGAATTAACCCAATGACTGACACAGCGCTGGGTTGAATTAACCCAATGACTGACCAGCGCTGGGTTGAATTAACCCAATGACTGACCCAGCGCTGGGTTGAATTAACCCAATGACTGACCACAGCGCTGGGTTGAATTAACCCAATGACTGACACAGCGCTGGGTTGAATTAACCCAATGACTGACACAGCGCTGGGTTGAATTAACCCAATGACTGACACAGCGCTGGGTTGAATTAACCCAATGACTGACACAGCGCTGGGTTGAATTAACCCAATGACTGACACAGCGCTGGGTTGAATTAACCCAATGACTGACACAGCGCTGGGTTGAATTAACCCAATGACTGACCCAGCGCTGGGTTGAATTAACCCAATGACTGACCCAGCGCTGGGTTGAATTAACCCAATGACTGACCCAGCGCTGGGTTGAATTAACCCAATGACTGACCCAGCGCTGGGTTGAATTAACCCAATGACTGACCCAGCACTGGGTTGAATTAACCCAATGACTGACCCAGCACTGGGTTGAATTAACCCAATGACTGACCCAGCGCTGGGTTGAATTAACCCAATGACTGACCCAGCGCTGGGTTGAATTACCCAATGACTGACACAGCGCTGGGTTGAATTAACCCAATGACTGACACAGCGCTGGGTTGAATTAACCCAATGACTGACACAGCGCTGGGTTGAATTAACCCAATGACTGACACAGCGCTGGGTTGAATTAACCCAATGACTGACCCAGCGCTGGGTTGAATTAACCCAATGACTGACACAGCGCTGGGTTGAATTAACCCAATGACTGACCCAGCGCTGGGTTGAATTAACCCAATGACTGACACAGCGCTGGGTTGAATTAACCCAATGACTGACACAGCGCTGGGTTGATTAACCCAATGACTGACACAGCGCTGGGTTGAATTAACCCAATGACTGACACAGCGCTGGGTTGAATTAACCCAATGACTGACACAGCGCTGGGTTGAATTAACCCAATGACTGACACAGCGCTGGGTTGAATTAACCCAATGACTGACCCAGCGCTGGGTTGAATTAACCCAATGACTGACCCAGCGCTGGGTTGAATTAACCCAATGACTGACACAGCGCTGGGTTGAATTAACCCAATGACTGACCCAGCGCTGGGTTGAATTAACCCAATGACTGACACAGCGCTGGGTTGAATTAACCCAATGACTGACACAGCGCTGGGTTGAATTAACCCAATGACTGACACAGCGCTGGGTTGAATTAACCCAATGACTGACCCAGCGCTGGATTGAATTAACCCAATGACTGACACAGCGCTGGGTTGAATTAACCCAATGACTGACCCAGCGCTGGGTTGAATTAACCCAATGACTGACCCAGCGCTGGGTTGAATTAACCCAATGACTGACACAGCGCTGGGTTGAATTAACCCAATGACTGACACAGCGCTGGGTTGAATTAACCCAATGACTGACACAGCGCTGGGTTGAATTAACCCAATGACTGACCCAGCGCTGGGTTGAATTAACCCAATGACTGACACAGCGCTGGGTTGAATTAACCCAATGACTGACCCAGCGCTGGGTTGAATTAACCCAATGACTGACACAGCGCTGGGTTGAATTAACCCAATGACTGACACAGCGCTGGGTTGAATTAACCCAATGACTGACACAGCGCTGGGTTGAATTAACCCAATGACTGACACAGCGCTGGGTTGAATTAACCCAATGACTGACACAGCGCTGGGTTGAATTAACCCAATGACTGACACAGCGCTGGGTTGAATTAACCCAATGACTGACACAGCGCTGGGTTGAATTAACCCAATGACTGACACAGCGCTGGGTTGAATTAACCCAATGACTGACACAGCGCTGGGTTGAATTAACCCAATGACTGACACAGCGCTGGGTTGAATTAACCCAATGACTGACACAGCGCTGGGTTGAATTAACCCAATGACTGACCCAGCGCTGGGTTGAATTAACCCAATGACTGACCCAGCGCTGGGTTGAATTAACCCAATGACTGACCCAGCGCTGGGTTGAATTAACCCAATGACTGACCCAGCACTGGGTTGAATTAACCCAATGACTGACCCAGCACTGGGTTGAATTAACCCAATGACTGACCCAGCGCTGGGTTGAATTAACCCAATGACTGACCCAGCGCTGGGTTGAATTAACCCAATGACTGACACAGCGCTGGGTTGAATTAACCCAATGACTGACACAGCGCTGGGTTGAATTAACCCAATGACTGACACAGCGCTGGGTTGAATTAACCCAATGACTGACACAGCGCTGGGTTGAATTAACCCAATGACTGACCCAGCGCTGGGTTGAATTAACCCAATGACTGACACAGCGCTGGGTTGAATTAACCCAATGACTGACCCAGCGCTGGGTTGAATTAACCCAATGACTGACACAGCGCTGGGTTGAATTAACCCAATGACTGACACAGCGCTGGGTTGAATTAACCCAATGACAGACCCAGCGCTGGGTTGAATTAACCCAATGACTGACACAGCGCTGGGTTGAATTAACCCAATGACTGACACAGCGCTGGATTGAATTAACCCAATGACTGACACAGCGCTGGGTTGAATTAACCCAATGACTGACACAGGGCGCTGGGTTGAATTAACCCAATGACTGACACAGCGCTGGGTTGAATTAACCCAATGACAGACACAAGGCGCTGGGTTGAATTAACCCAATGACTGACACAGGGCGCTGGGTTGAATTAACCCAATGACCGACACAGCGCACTGGGTTGAATTAACCCAATGACTGACACAGCGCTGGGTTGAATTAACCCAATGACTGACACAGCGCTGGGTTGAATTAACCCAATCACTGACACAGCGCTGGGTTGAATTAACCCAATGACTGACACAGCGCTGGGTTGAATTAACCCAATGACTGACACAGCGCTGGGTTGAATTAACCCAATGACTGACACAGCGCTGGGTTGAATTAACCCAATGACTGACCCAAGCGCTGGGTTGAATTAACCCAATGACTGACACAGCGCTGGGTTGAATTAACCCAATGACTGACACAGCGCTGGGTTGAATTAACCCAATGACTGACACAGCGCTGGGTTGAATTAACCCAATGACTGACACAGCGCTGGGTTGAATTAACCCAATGACTGACACAGCGCTGGGTTGAATTAACCCAATGACTGACCCAGCGCTGGATTGAATTAACCCAATGACTGACCCAGCGCTGGGTTGAATTAACCCAATGACTGACCCAGCGCTGGGTTGAATTAACCCAATGACTGACACAGCGCTGGGTTGAATTAACCCAATGACTGACACAAGGCGCTGGGTTGAATTAACCCAATGACGGACCCAGCGCTGGGTTGAATTAACCCAATGACTGACACAGCGCTGGGTTGAATTAACCCAATGACTGACCCAGCGCTGGGTTGAATTAACCCAATGACTGACCCAGCGCTGGGTTGAATTAACCCAATGACTGACACAGCGCTGGGTTGAATTAACCCAATGACTGACACAGCGCTGGGTTGAATTAACCCAATGACTGACACAAGGCGCTGGGTTGAATTAACCCAATGACTGACACAGCGCTGGGTTGAATTAACCCAATGACTGACACAGCGCTGGGTTGAATTAACCCAATGACTGACCCAGCGCTGGTTGAATTAACCCAATGACTGACACAGCGCTGGGTTGAATTAACCCAATGACTGACACAGCGCTGGGTTGAATTAACCCAATGACTGACCCAGCGCTGGGTTGAATTAACCCAATGACTGACACAGCGCTGGGTTGAATTAACCCAATGACTGACCCAGCGCTGGGTTGAATTAACCCAATGACTGACACAGCGCTGGGTTGAATTAACCCAATGACTGACACAGCGCTGGGTTGAATTAACCCAATGACTGACAACAGCGCTGGTTGAATTAACCCAATGACTGACCCAGCGCTGATTGAATTAACCAATGACTGACACAGCGCTGGGTTGAATTAACCCAATGACTGACCCAGCGCTGGTTGAATTAACCCAATGACTGACCCAGCGCTGGGTTGAATTACCCAATGACTGACACAAGCGCTGGGTTGAATTAACCCAATGACTGACACAGCGCTGGGTTGAATTAACCCAATGACTGACACAGCGCTGGGTTGAATTAACCCAATGACTGACCCAGCGCTGGTTGAATTAACCCAATGACTGACACAGCGCTGGGTTGAATTAACCCAATGACTGACCCAGCGCTGGGTTGAATTAACCCAATGACTGACACAGCGCTGGGTTGAATTAACCCAATGACTGACACAGCGCTGGGTTGAATTAACCCAATGACTGACACAGCGCTGGGTTGAATTAACCCAATGACTTGACCACAGCGCTGGGTTGAATTAACCCAATGACTGACACAGCGCTGGGTTGAATTAACCCAATGACTGACACAGCGCTGGGTTGAATTAACCCAATGACTGACCACAGCGCTGGGTTGAATTAACCCAATGACTGACACAGCGCTGGGTTGAATTAACCCAATGACTGACACAGCGACTGGGTTGAATTAACCCAATGACTGACCCAGCGCGGGTTGAATTAACCCAATGACTGACCCAGCGCTGGGTTGAATTAACCCAATGACTGACCCAGCGCTGGGTTGAATTAACCCAATGACTGACACCAGCGCTGGGTTGAATTAACCCAATGACTGACCCAGCGCTGGGTTGAATTAACCCAATGACTGACACAGCGCTGGGTTGAATTAACCCAATGACTGACACAGCGCTGGGTTGAATTAACCCAATGACTGACCCAGCGCTGGTTGAATTAACCCAATGACTGACACAGCGCTGGGTTGAATTAACCCAATGACTGACCCAGCGCTGGGTTGAATTAACCCAATGACTGACACAGCGCTGGGTTGAATTAACCCAATGACTGACACAGCGCTGGGTTGAATTAACCCAATGACAGACCCAGCGCTGGGTTGAATTAACCCAATGACTGACACAGCGCTGGGTTGAATAACCCCAATGACTGACCCAGCGCTGGGTTGAATTAACCCAATGACTGACCCAGCACTGGGTTGAATTAACCCAATGACTGACCCAGCGCTGGGTTGAATTAACCCAATGACTGACACAGCGCTGGGTTGAATTAACCCAATGACTGACCCAGCGCTGGGTTGAATTAACCCAATGACTGACACAGCGCTGGGTTGAATTAACCCAATGACTGACCCAGCGCTGGGTTGAATTAACCCATGACTGACACAGCGCTGGATTGAATTAACCCAATGACTGACCCAGCGCTGGGTTGAATTAACCCAATGACTGACCCAGCGCTGGGTTGAATTAACCCAATGACTGACCCAGCGCTGGGTTGAATTAACCCAATGACTGACACAGCGCTGGGTTGAATTAACCCAATGACTGACACAGCGCTGGGTTGAATTAACCCAATGACTGACCCAGCGCTGGGTTGAATTAACCCAATGACTGACACAGCGCTGGGTTGAATTAACCCAATGACTGACACAGCGCTGGATTGAATTAACCCAATGACTGACACAGCGCTGGGTTGAATTAACCCAATGACTGACACAGGGCGCTGGGTTGAATTAACCCAATGACTGACACAGCGCTGGGTTGAATTAACCCAATGACAGACACAAGGCGCTGGGTTGAATTAACCCAATGACTGACACAGGGCGCTGGGTTGAATTAACCCAATGACTGACACAGCGCACTGGGTTGAATTAACCCAATGACTGACACAGCGCTGGGTTGAATTAACCCAATGACTGACACAGCGCTGGGTTGAATTAACCCAATGACTGACACAGCGCTGGGTTGAATTAACCCAATGACTGACACAGCGCTGGGTTGAATTAACCCAATGACTGACACAGCGCTGGGTTGAATTAACCCAATGACTGACCCAGCGCTGGGTTGAATTAACCCAATGACTGACACAGCGCTGGGTTGAATTAACCCAATGACTGACCCAGCGCTGGGTTGAATTAACCCAATGACTGACCCAGCGCTGGGTTGAATTAACCCAATGACTGACACAAGGCGCTGGGTTGAATTAACCCAATGACTGACACAGCGCTGGGTTGAATTAACCCAATGACTGACACAGCGCTGGGTTGAATTAACCCAATGACTGACCCAGCGCTGGGTTGAATTAACCCAATGACTGACACAGCGCTGGGTTGAATTAACCCAATGACTGACACAGCGCTGGGTTGAATTAACCCAATGACTGACACAAGGCGCTGGGTTGAATTAACCCAATGACTGACACAGCGCTGGGTTGAATTAACCCAATGACTGACCCAGCGCTGGGTTGAATTAACCCAATGACTGACCCAGCGCTGGATTGAATTAACCCAATGACTGACCCAGCGCTGGGTTGAATTAACCCAATGACTGACACAGCGCTGGGTTGAATTAACCCAATGACTGACCCAGCGCTGGGTTGAATTAACCCAATGACTGACCCAGCGCTGGGTTGAATTAACCCAATGACTGACACAAGGCGCTGGGTTGAATTAACCCAATGACTGACACAGCGCTGGGTTGAATTAACCCAATGACTGACACAGCGCTGGGTTGAATTAACCCAATGACTGACCCAGCGCTGGGTTGAATTAACCCAATGACTGACACAGCGCACTGGGTTGAATTAACCCAATGACTGACCCAGCGCTGGGTTGAATTAACCCAATGACTGACACAGCGCTGGGTTGAATTAACCCAATGACTGACACAGCGCTGGGTTGAATTAACCCAATGACTGACACAGCGCTGGGTTGAATTAACCCAATGACTGACACAGCGCTGGGTTGAATTAACCCAATGACTGACCCAGCGCTGGGTTGAATTAACCCAATGACTGACACAGCGCTGGGTTGAATTAACCCAATGACTGACACAGCGCTGGGTTGAATTAACCCAATGACTGACACAGCGCTGGGTTGAATTAACCCAATGACTGACACAGCGCTGGGGTGTCAAAAGGACCCAAATTAGGTTATTTTTTAATTATTATTAATAATATAGAAATAAATGTATCACTTGGCTCAAGTGAATAATTATGTAGTTGCCCCTTTAACACCTGAACCGTCATAGGCCAACGGCCAACAGCCAACAGCCAACGGCCAACGGCCAACAGCCAACGGCCAACGGCCAACGGCCAACGGCCAACGGCCAACGGCCAACGGCCAACAGCCAACTGCCAACTGCCAACTGCCAACAGCCAACAGCCAACAGCCAACAGCCAACGGCCAACGGCCAACAGCCAACAGCCAACAGCCAACAGCCACTGACGTTTGAGTTTGTAAATAAATAAAACCCTAAAAAAGGGTCTGTCCTGCTCCTTCCCTGACTTTTCCTAAATGTTTGTCAGAATTTTGAAATCACAAACAGAACAGTATTTAGAGCCTTTTTACCAGTTTTCTCCACACCTACTCCTCCTACTCCTACCTACTACTCCTTACGTAACCCGCCAAGACAAATTGCTGTCGGACATTGGTACCCAGCCAGGCGCTAATGCGTCTCTCATTTGAGAGAATGACAAATGGATGAACGGGCAATAATTGTGCACTTTACTGAATTTAAATTAGGCCTAACTGAATGATAAGGAGGGAGAAGAGGTTGATTTAATTCAGAAATACAATAGTGTAATGATAAGTTTGTGTTATTCCTATTAAATCAGCGTTGCCGCTCATGTTAATCATTTGACCTTATGGCAGGTTTATAAGCTGTTACAGAACTGTTTTAATTTGACCTTATGGCAGGTTTATAAGCTGTTACAGAACTGTTTTAATTCGACCTTATGGCAGGTTTATAAGCTGTTACAGAACTGTTTTAATTCGACCTTATGGCAGGTTTATAAGCTGTTACAGAACTGTTTTAATTTGACCTTATGGCAGGTTTATAAGCTGTTACAGAACTGTTTTAATTTGACCTTATGGCAGGTTTATAAGCTGTTACAGAACTGTTTTAGTTTGACCTTATGGCAGGTTTATAAGCTGTTACAGAACTGTTTTAATTTGACCTTATGGCAGGTTTATAAGCTGTTACAGAACTGTTTTATTTACTATAACTCTATTACTAATCACATGTATTGCAAGGGAAATGAAAATATGCTACACGAATGAATGAATGAATGAACGACTGAATGAATGAATGAATGAATGAATGAATGACCGACTGAATGAATGAATGAATGAATGACTAAACGACTGAATGAATGAATGAACGAAAATGTTTAACATTTCATTTTCGAGTCAAAACGCCTGTTGTCAACCCATCCCTTATGGGATTTGCTTCCTGTTGTCACATGACGCGGGAGAGACGAAGCAAGTACGGGGAGCCAAACATTTAATAAGGAACGGACATGGAACGAGACAGGAACAGCGTCTGCAAACAAGTAACACAAACAAAAAGCTATTAACGCAGCAGCAGGGAACAGAGCAGGGAACTGACAAATATAGGGGAGGAAATAAACAGGTAATGACTGAGTCCAGGTGACTCCAAAATCGGTGATACGTGTGAGAAGGAAAGGCAGGTGTGCATGATGCAGGGCATCCTGGTGCCCTTATGCGCCGGGAGGGGGGGGGGGGGGGGGGGGGATTGGCAGGAACAGACTTGACACCTGTAGCACAGAAATGTGCTTCCTGTAGCACTAATTTCAAAAACTTTTGGACACTGTAAAGTCGATGGCGAATAAGAGTACCTCCTCCCAGCTGCCCACTGCATAGGAAACACTGTTCCCACTGATAAATCTACAATAATTGATCATTTCAATGAGCACTTTTCCACGGCTGGCCATGCTTTCCACCTGGCTACCCCTACCCCGGCCAACATCTCAGTACCCCCTGCAGCAACTTGCCCAAATCCCCCTGCCCCCCGCTTCTCATTCACCCAAAGCCAGACAACTGATGTTCTGAAAGAACTGCAACATCTGTAACCGTACAAATCAGCTGGACTAGACAATCTGGACCCTCTCTTTCTAAAATTATCAGCCAAAATTATTACTAGCCTGTTCAACCTCTCTTTCGTTCCAAAGATTGGAACGCTGCTGCTGTCATCCCCCTCTTCAAAGGGGGAGACACCCTAGACCCAAACTGTTATAGACCTATATCCATCCTGCCCTGCTTTTCTAAAATCTTCGAAAACCAAATTAATAAACAGATCACCGACCATTTCAAATCCCACCATACCTTCTCAACTATGCAATCTGGTTTCCGAGCTGGTCATGGGTGCACCTCAGCCATGCTCAAGGTCCTAAACGATATCATAACCGCCATCAATAAAAGACAGTACTGTGCAGCCGTCTTCATCCACCTGGCCAAGGCTTTCGACTCTGTCAATCAACGTATTCTTATCGGCAGACTCAATAGCCTTGGCTTCTCAAATAGAGTTTAGTGTGTCAAATCGGAGGGCCTGGCAGTCTTTATGGGGGTGCCACAGGGTTCAATTCCCGGGCCAACTCTTTTCTCTGTATATATCAATGATGTCACTCTTGCTCCTGGTGATTCTCTGATCCACCTCTAAGCAGATGACACCATTCTGTATACATCTGGCCTTTCCTTGGACACTGTGCTAACAAATCTTCTAACGAGCTTCAACACCATACAACACTCCTTCAGTGGCCTCCAACTGCTTTTAAATGCTAGTAAAACTAAGTGCATGCTCTTCAACCGATTGCTGCTCGCACCCTCCCGCCCGACTATCATCACTACTCTGGAAGGTTCTGACCTAGAATATGTGGACAAATACAAATACTGTTCATTAAATGGTTACCCAGACTATCTGCTCTGACCCTATCTTGCACTGACTCTACACACACTCACAAAACAGTATTTACACACTTACTCACATACAATGCACTGACACTCTCACACTAAACCCATACACATTCACCTAACACGACATGTGCACACACACACACAGCGACACAACACAAACACACACACTTAAACACTCATGTGCTGCTGCTACTGTGGTCTTCATTTTATCCTGATGCCTAGTCACTTTACCCTGCCTTCATGTACATATCTACCTCAAATACCTTATTATTATCTATCCTGATGCCTAGTCACTTTACCCTGCCTTCATGTACATATCTACCTCAAATACCTTATTATTATCTATCCTGATGCCTAGTCACTTTACCCTGCCTTCATGTACATATCTACCTCAAATACCTTATTATTATCTATCCTGATGCCTAGTCACTTTACCCTGCCTTCATGTACATATCTACCTCAAATACCTTATTATTATCTATCCTGATGCCTAGTCACTTTACCCTGCCTTCATGTACATATCTACCTCAAATACCTTATTATTATCTATCCTGATGCCTAGTCACTTTACCCTGCCTTCATGTACATATCTACCTCAAATACCTTATTATTATCTATCCTGATGCCTAGTCACTTTACCCTGCCTTCATGTACATATCTACCTCAAATACCTTATTATTATCTATCCTGATGCCTAGTCACTTTACCCTGCCTTCATGTACATATCTACCTCAAATACCTTATTATTATCTATCCTGATGCCTAGTCACTTTACCCTGCCTTCATGTACATATCTACCTCAAATACCTTATTATTATCTATCCTGATGCCTAGTCACTTTACCCTGCCTTCATGTACATATCTACCTCAAATACCTTATTATGATCTGTAATTATTATCTCCACATCTGTAAGTATATGTCTCCACATTGATCTGGTACTGGTACTTCCTGTATATAGCTCCACATTGATCTGGTACTGGTACTTCCTGTATATAGCTCCACATTGATCTGGTATTGGTACTCCCTGTATATAGCTCCATATTAACTGGTACAGGTTCTTCCTGTACATAGCTCCAGATTGAACTGGTACAGGTTCTTCCTGTATATAGGTCCACATTGATCTGGTACTCCTTGTATATAGCTCCACATTGATCTGGTACTGGCACTTCCTGTATATATCTCCACATTGATCTGGTACTGGTACTTCCTGTATATAGCTCCACATTTATCTGGTACTTCCTGTATATAGCTCCACATTGATCTGGTACTGGTACTTCCTGTATATAGCTCCACATTTATCTGGTACTTCCTGTATATAGCTCCAAATTTATCTGGTACTTCCTGTATATAGCTCCACATTTATCTGGTTCTTCCTGTATATAGCTCCACATTGATCTGGTACTGGTACTTCCTGTATATAGCTCCACATTGATCTGGTACTTCCTGTATATAGCTCCACATTGATCTGGTACTTCCTGTATATAGCTCCACATTGATCTGGTACTTCCTGTATATAGCTCCACATTTATCTGGTACTTCCTGTATATAGCTCCACATTTATCTGGTACTTCCTGTATATAGCTCCACATTGATCTGGTACTTCCTGTATATAGCTCCACATTTATCTGGTACTTCCTGTATATAGCTCCACATTGATCTGGTACTTCCTGTATATAGCTCCACATTGATCTGGTACTTCCTGTATATAGCTCCACATTGATCTGGTACTTCCTGTATATAGCTCCACATTTATCTGGTACTTCCTGTATATAGCTCCACATTTATCTGGTACTTCCTGTATATAGCTCCACATTTATCTGGTACTTCCTGTATATAGCTCCACATTGATCTGGTACTTCCTGTATATAGCTCCACATTTATCTGGTACTTCCTGTATATAGCTCCACATTGATCTGGTACTTCCTGTATATAGCTCCACATTGATCTGGTACTTCCTGTATATAGCTCCACATTGATCTGGTACTTCCTGTATATAGCTCCACATTTATCTGGTACTTCCTGTATATAGCTCCACATTGATCTGGTACTTCCTGTATATAGCTCCGCATTGATCTGGTACTTCCTGTATATAGCTCCACATTTATCTGGTACTTCCTGTATATAGCTCCACATTTATCTGGTACTTCCTGTATATAGCTCCACATTTATCTGGTACTTCCTGTATATAGCTCCATTCTTGTGTATTTTATTTTGTTCCTCCTCTGTTACTATTTTTGTTGTCATTGTTGTTGCTCTGCATCGTTGTGAGGTAAGCATTTCAAGGTAATGTCTACACCTGTTGTATTCGTTGCTTGTGATAAATAGCACCTTACCTGATTTTTAATTGATAGCAATGATGTGTGATGCACTGAAATAAGCACGAACACACACCTTCCACACTAACATTCCAAACATACATATTATACGTGCAGAACAACAACAACACTGACACAAACACACCACACGCTTCAAACTAACAGTCCACAAACACAAATAATATACATGCAAAACACCCAGTCACTTAGTTGACATTAAATGCTTTTCACACAGCCCAACTATATAATGACTAAATGCATGGTTAAACACGTAAACAAAGCTCAAAACTCACATCTTGTACAATGTTTCTACACCTTCAACAGTTTTTATCATAGAGACGCTCTGATGTTAAATAATCACATAACATGTGCAAATCTTTTCCTTATTACGTTCTGCTATGGCTCTAATGCAGAGTCTCATAGCTGCCAGCGACATTCCATTCGCTTATCGTGCTTATCGTTACATGACAAATCCCCTCTGTTTCAGTCATTCTGCCAAATCAAAGGGTTCTCATTATTTCTCGCGTCGGGTCGCAATCATCTTCCCCGAGTCCCACATGTTCTCTACAGATGGATACCATTACTCAGACACGCCACAGGGTTCAGCTACAAGCCCCATCCATTCAGACAGTCAGTCAGGAAGTCAAGTAAACATAGCCCATCACCTAACCCAGCATGCCTAACAGACTATGCATTCTACTCCCAGGTAGGAGTTAGTAAACATAGGACCTGACCCATCATGGGTTTAGTTAGGAGTTACAAATGCCGTTTCACTAGTGTGTATCCCAAGGGGTGCACATCTACATATTGAGTCCCGCTTGTTGTCATTTGACTGATTAATTTAACTGATTAACTGGTACTCCCTGTCCTTGATTGGCTAATATCACTGATTGCCCGGTGTACACACCTGGTTTGAGAAGGCAGTCTTTTTTGCTCCGCTTTACGTGTCAATAATTTAGTATTCAGAAAATAATTTAGTATTTAGCCCAATTCCACCCAGCCTCAGTTTACACCGGTCTAAAGAGCAATGTATTTGATACAAATAATTCCATACATTCTAGACCTCAGCTGAATCTGGTAATGAATGGTGTGGCAGTTGAACAAGTTGAGGAGACAAAATTACCCGGTGTTACTTTTTGATTGTAAACTGTCATGGTCAAACCATATAGATTTCATTGTTGTAAAGATGAGGAGAGGTCTGGCCGTAAAAATAAAGGTATGACAACGCACTGCAAGTCCTGCAGGCTCTAGTCTTTTGTCTTATGTTAATTATTGTCCAGTCGTGTGGTCGAGTGCTGAAAGGAAATACCTAGTTAAGGTGCAGTTGGCACAGAACGGAACAGCACATCTTGCTCTTCATTCTAATTGGAGGGCTGATATAAATACTATGTATGGCCAGAATCTCTTGGCTGACAGTTGAGGAGAGACTGACTGCATCACTTTTTTTTTTTTTAAGAAAGAATGTGTTGAAAATTCCAAATTGCTTGCAAAGTCAATTTACACACAGCTCTGACACACACACTTAACCCACCAGACATGCCACCAGGGTTCTTTTCACAGTCCCCAAATCCAGAACAAATTCAAGAAAGCGTACAGTATTATATAGAGCCATGATTGCATGGAACTCCCTTCCATCTCATATTGCTCAAGTGAACAGCAAACCTGGTTTAAAATACCTGATAAAACAACAGCTCACTGCACAACGCCTCTCCCCTATTTGACCTTGACAGTTTGTGTGTATTTATCAATATGTACAGCTATGTGTGCCATTTTATTTTTACATTCATGTAGTTCTGTGCTGGAGCTGTTCTCGTTCATTTATGTTATCTATTATGTCATGTTTCATGTTTTGTGTGGAGCCCAGGAAGAGAAGCTGCTGCTTTCACAACAGCCAATGAGAATCCTAATAAAATACCAGATACCAAGAGCATGAAAGACTTCCCATCACTCGGCTATAAAACCATCTCTACTCCGTTTAAGCTGTCGCAGGGCCACATTTAATCAGCCATACCAAAGCAGGTACAATGATTTTATGCTATTGGATGAGGAATGAAAGTCACATTTTCCGCCGGGAATAAAAGTTAAATGCTTGTAATGGCTGCGGTGTGGGTGGCCAACTGTTACACGGGCAAGCAGAACGGAGCACAACAGTTTTTGGGATAAGGCAGACGACATGTCTCAATGAATACTATGAGTGTGGTTTAAATGGCATTAAAACAGAGGAGCTCTGTCATCCAAGAGTAAAGTATGTTACCTTATTTAACACTATGGCATCTCTGTGATCACAGGGACATGATTCCCCCTGACCATGTAACCTGACCAATTCAAACAACTCCAGGATTAAAACAACTCCAGGATTAAAATAACTCCCGGATTAAAACAACTCCCCAATTAAAACAACTCCAGGATTCAAACAACTCCCCAATTCAAACAACTCCCCAATTCAAACAACTCCCGGATTAAAACAACTCCCCAATTAAAACAACTCCCGGATTAAAACAACCCCACGATTAAAACAACTCCAGGATTAAAACAACTCCATGATTAAAACAACTCCATGATTAAAACAACTCCAGGATTAAAACAACTCTAGGATTAAAACAACTCCATGATTAAAACAACGCCATGATTAAAACAACTCCAGGATTAAAACAACTCCAGGATTAAAACAACTCCAGGATTAAAACAACTCTAGGATTAAAACAACTCCATGATTAAAACAACTCCAGGATTAAAACAACTCCAGGATACAGTTTTATGCTTTGACAAGGGGCCAGAGTTTTCCCTGGTGACGTCACTTCCAAGTCAAAACTCTACCTCTATTATCACAATAATGCCATGTATTTTCATTTAACCTTTAACCTTTTCTTCCGTATCAATTCACTCAGTTTACAACAGTGAATGAAGTTACTGTCATTGAATTTCTCCAACAGTATAGAATCATTGTAATGGTGTCATCTGACAGATGAGTTTGAGGAGAGTAGCTGGCATGTCTGTCAGGAACTCTGGCCCAGGTGCTAACAGAGCCGAGTCTCTCCTTGTCAGAAGGCACCATTAAGACAATTAAACTCAAAGGACAAAGGACAAAAGACACCAAGTCTGTCATGTTGTTGACACGTGTGTTGACATCTCCTTTCTCCATCCCTAAGGAAGGCCAATAGTACGACACATCAATGCAACCCTTCATTCTAAAATGGTACGACCCACACTCAGTCACCCTGGTCATCTGTTGAAACGTCACACCCTGTAAATGACAGAAAAACAGGGGTGGACAACATTGAAATATCACAGATGTTCTACCTGTAAGGAACATAGCGGTACGTACAGGACTGCACAGGTTTCATACAATCTTGGTTATTGCTAGTAGGTTGCCAGTAGCAACCTGTGATGATGCAAAGCAGTGAGCCATCTGCCCGAGCCCCTTGAACAAGGTTTAAAAAAAGGGTTCATGTAAAACTGGAAATGAACACAGTAAAAACAGACGTAAGATTAAGAAAAGGTGACAGAACAGAAAGACAGAAAGACAAAGACAGAGGCTGTGAAAGACAACAACATAGACATTGTTATTCATCAGTCTGAATTATTCTGCTGTATGACTGATTTATATGCAAGTTTAACTGGATTTGACACCTGTCTCTTCGACGTCTGGACCGACGAACACGCTCTATGTACACGCTCTATGTACACGCTCTATGTACTCCTGTCTGTACGACACTCAACGTACCCACCCGATGCACACAATGTGTTGCAGTTCAACAAGGACATAAAGTCACTGAGTTATGGATTATGGATCGCATTGATCAATAGCAACTCTCCTTTTGGAAATGCTATTGGCATCCACATAAAAATGGCATTAAAACATTTAGCTTAAACATTTAGCTATTTAGCTCAGTGCTACCAGAACGTAATTGATGAGGAACAATCGAGGGAGATGTAGAACAGTATAGTGCCAGGTGTGGAGCACTTTTAGTGATTGCTTAACCTCTAAAATACTAGATTTAAAAAAAAAACCTGTCAGAATGAAACACTGTTGACCGATATGAAGCAGCCACAGTATATGCACCAACCAAAAGTCCTCTTTGGGGAAAATACTTGTTGTATACTAGCTAACTCCTCCTACTTATCCCTCTGTCCTAACTGGTTGTCTCGCTGAGTTCTGTCTCCAATCAGTCTGTATCTATTCAGCACCTCATTAACATAAAGCGCTTCCAACAAGATACAAAACCATCATTGGCCTGTGGGGCGGGAGAGTAAACGGTCAGATGGCCTTGTCCGGTACTGTTTACGTCCATTTACTTTATTGGCGTACAGTACATGCCCCCCCCCCCTTGTGTGTCTTTATTCAGAGGGCCTGCTTTCCCATTAAAGATTTCATTTACAGAGCAGCTTTAATAGATTAAATGAAAGTAATAATTGTCTCGTCCCTGCCAAAAAAACAACAACACACAACCGGTTTGTCTTTCAAAGCAAAGAGGCTTGGAAACCCCGGAAAAAAATATGCCATTATTCTTTCGTATATTCATTTAGTCGTGGAGTCACTCCTACCCAAGCTCCTATCCGTGTGGTTTTTAGAAGGATATATACACCTAGTATACATCTCTCTAACACACACGTTTCTTTACATGAAAAAGCCACAGCAACTTCTCTGAACACGTCATTTGAGACACATCTCAATACAAAACACAATGTTTCTGACTGTCTATCCTACACCACATTCAGCAGAAATCATGTTTCTTAGCATACTGTCTATCCTACACCACATTCAGCTGAAATCATGTTTCATATTGTCTATCCTACACCACATTCAGCAGAAATCATGTTTCATACGGTCTATCCTACACCACATTCAGCTGAAATCATGTTTCATACTGTCTATCCTACACCACATTCAGCAGAAATCATGTTTCTTAGCATACTGTCTATCCTACATCACATTCAGCAGAAATCATGTTTCTGACTGTCTATTCTACACCACATTCAGCAGAAATCATGTTTCTTAGCATACTGTCTATCCTACACCACATTCAGCAGAAATCATGTTTCTGACTGTCTATCCTACACCACATTCAGCAGAAATCATGTTTCTGACTGTCCTACACCACATTCAGTAGAAATCATGTTTCTGACTGTCTATCCTACACCACATTCAACAGAAATCATGCAATTTCCTTCTGCAAAATAAAATAAAATATAAAAATGTATATGATGAAGTAAAAGGAAACAAAATGGTAGTGTGTGTATTCTGGAACAGGACCTCTGAGGCTGTTAGAGACAGTAGAGCTCTCCGTTAGTTTCTCTCTCCACTAGGCAGTAGCTGTCTCTGTCAGAGCTTCCGACGTCTGCGCCTCAGAGAGAGGCGAGAGAGAGAGAAAAAAATGTCAGCTCCTCATCTGCTACCTTGTCAGACTAGTCAAACAGTCACACAGTGTTGATGGCTGTTATACATATGTTAAAATCAACACCTTTCTTGACACTCCCGAATAAGAAAAAAAAGAAGAGACAGAGAGCAACGAGAGAAAACTCATCTCTGAAATGGATACTTTTTAAAAACTTTTGTCTTACAGGTTTAACATACAGGAGAAGATTGTGTATCAAATCACTGAGAGTAGGAGTTACAGGATGAAATATGTATAATTTCACACGGGATATAATGCCCACCCACATGCATATGTTACGATGTTAACGTAATATACTGTAGTCTGTCACATATTACTCAAATTAGCATTGTTTTAACACCTGCTGTGTCCTGTGCACATGACAAATAAACATTTAAACATGACAGAATGTGTTTTGTTCTTTGCAGAAGTGTCGTGCCTAAGAACAGTCCTTGGCCGTGGTATATTGACCATATACCACCACCCCCTCGTGCCATAGTGCTTATACATCCTATATTATAACTCTTACAAAGAACACTACACATCCTGTTGTGTTTCATGTTTAAATGTTTATTTATGTGGGTGGGCATTATATCCCGTGTGAAAATATACATATTTCATCCTGTAACTCCTACTCTCAGTGATTTGATACACAATCTTCTCCTGTATGTTAAACCTGTAAGACAAAAGTTTTTAAAAAGTATCCATTTCAGAGATGAGTTCTCTCTCGTTGCTCTCTGTCTCTTCTTTTTTTCTTATTCGGGAGTGTCAAGAAAGGTGTTGATTGTAACATATGTATAACAGCCATCAACACTGTGTGACTGTACGTGGTTGAGCTTGATTTGCACTGAGTTTAAACTAATACCTAACAGGTACGCGGTCTCTTTCTGCATTGCCGATAGGGTCACGTGACATCGCAGCTGTTGAATAACATGAAACACAAGTCGAAGCTGAGAAAAGAAGAAAAGTCTGTCTGAATCAAAAAGTGTGGATGTAGGCACTTCCCTACCAAGCAAAAACGCAGTAGCTGCTCATTTGGTCGAAAATTAATTAATGACATTGTTGCAACATTAAATACATGATTAATCATGTGGACAAGTGTCCTGCCTCTGTTGTATTTTGTTTTGGAGAAATGGGGGTCATGTTAGCAGTAACTGTATAAAGTTACTATTTAACCAAGGTAAACAAAACAATCTATTTTTTCTCCGTTCCACGCTATGTTGAGCAGAACAGTGTTTCCGTAGACCATGTCATTAAGTAGAGCTAAGACACAGCAAAGTCCTTTTTACAATCGACATGCTCAAAACTTAAGCGACTCTGAGATTGACACAGCACAGTCTTTTTATGACCCAGTAAGGGACAAATATTCTAAAGAACACAAGGTATTTCAAGAGCACAGTAAACCTGCTAATGAGAGGAGAGGGGCAAAACAAGACATGTCAAGCTTCCTTAGAATGACTTTCACAATCTGTTTGATTTTCTCAGTAACAGGTGCAAGGACTGATGTTATGTGGTTATATTTTGTTCCTTGAAAGCACTTTAAAAAAAAAAGTACAGTGTGTGTTTGTCTGTGTGCTGTTCAGAGTCCGTCTCCACTGTCTCAGCTGACTCTAATAGTCAGATAATGTAGCACTGTGGTTATTTGCTGCCTGTTCTAACAAACCCCTCACTATAACACGTGGGTCGGAGTAAAGAACTCTATCAGGAGGGTCGGAGTAAAGAGTAAAGAACTCTAACACGTGGGTCGGAGTAAAGAACTCTATCAGGAGGGTCGGAGTAAAGAACTCTATCAGGTGGGTCGGAGTAAAGAACTCTATCAGGAGGGTCGGAGTAAAGAGTAAAGAACTCTAACACGTGGGTCGGAGTAAAGAACTCTATCAGGTGGGTCGGAGTAAAGAACTCTATCAGGAGGGTCGGAGTAAAGAGTAAAGAACTCTAACACGTCTGAGTGACTGTCAAAAACACTTTAGGAAAATATGTACATGTCATTTACACATGGTATCTGCACACACACACAAACACACACACACACACACAAACACACACACACACACACAGACACACACACACACACACACACACACACACACACACACACACACACACACACACACACTTTTAGAGTGTGGTCTATGTGAATTAGCATCCAAACAGAGACTAGAAGCATCTCCTCTCCCTCACCTTACTCTCAGGGTGTCAGTGGAGAATGCCAACATAAATGATTGATGGGGGTATTTTTAAACCCCCCTGAAATCAGAGATACATTTATTCCTACAAAACCCATCACTGCTGCACAAACTCCTTTGATGCAGCAACTGAAGGGGTTTAACTTTTTCATTGCCTCCCCCCCCAAAAAAACTGCCCCTCTGTCTGTCTGTCTGTCTGTCTGTCTGTCTGTCTGTCTGTCTGTCTGTCTGTCTGTCTGTCTGTCTGTCTGTATCCCTCCCTCTCTCCCTCTGATGTCTCTTCCCCTCTTGTCACTGCCACAGTATTCCTCAGATTAATGGGTGATCATTGACTTTGACATCCCCAAGCAGATCAATGTAAACATGAACACCACTTGAGTGCTCGTTACCATAACGCAGCGAGCCTTCCGTCGCCCTGGTTATCTCATTGAGTTAAGTAAACACTGAGCCATCTACAGGGGACAGTAAATCCACTTCGTGTGGTATAGGGAAGACTACTCAATGGAGTTTAACAGTAAACTGAGAACTGAATAAGGTAACATTTGATGGGGAGACGTTCCTGATATTTTTTCAGGGTTTTGTCAACACACCGTATTCCATTATTCTCCCTGTGATGTGTGATGCCTATTATAAGATTAAGATAACTAAGATTAGGATTATAATCTGAGATGATCAGAGAAAACATTGAATCTGAATCTGGACCTCACGGAGTAGGTTTGCCAACCACTCATTGGCTGTGAAGAATGTGTTTGTTTTCTGTTTTGTATCCCTGTTTCGCTTTTTGTAGTGTACTGATGTTTATATGTTTGTAATTTCAGGGCTCATCTGTAAAAGAGACCTTGATCTCAGCATAAAAATAAAAGTAGAAATATATATTTACAAAAATATTACATGTGGATACAGCTATTATAACTCAAACTTCCCCCACAGTAGAAAGTTTGTTTCTGAAAAAGTTAACTGACTTGCCATGTCTTTCAAACTAACACGGAAGCCAAACCGGCTGCCCGCATTCGCCATCATGCGCCATCGTGCCTAAATGTATTTTGTCCCCCTATACCAAACACGATCACGACATGCAGGTTAAAATATCAAAACAAACTATGAACCAATGACATAAATTTGGGGACAGATCGAAAACCATTAAACATGTATGGCAATATAGCTAGTTAATTTGCACTTGCTATCTAATTTGTCGTATTTAGCTAGCTTGCTGTTTCTAGCTAATTTGTCCTGGGATATAAACATTGAGTTGTTATTTTACCAGAACTGCACAAGATCTTCTACTCCTACAATTAATCCACAAATAAAACGGCCAACCGAATCGTTTCTAGTCATCTCTCCTCCTTTCAGGTTTTTTCATCGTTGAACTTATATGGTGATCGCATCTAAACTTTCATAGTATTACCACGACAACCGGCAACAAAGTTCATCTTTCAATCACCCACGTGGGTATAACCAATGAGGAGATGGCACGTGGGTACCTGCTTCTATAAACCAATGAGGAGATGGGAGAGGCAGGACTTTCAGCGTGATCTGCGTCAGAAATAGGAATGACTTGGCATCGCAGACGCTCGTTGGCGCGCGCGAGCAGTGTGGGTGCAATAATTGATTGTATTAATTGATAACATGGATTTCTAAATTGATTTTGCGACACCCGCTCACGCGACGTGTCCGGTCTGGTCAGCATGTAAGACTCCAATTTAGTTTTTAAAAAATCTGTGTTTAGCATGAACTTTTAGTATACACAATTTTAATAGCAATAGCAACAATATAGTACAACCTTTGTGTAAAAATATACAGTGCATTCAGAAAGTATTCAGACCAGTTGAATTTTGTTACAGCCTTGTAAAAAAATGCCTCCTCAATCTACACTTTTGGAAGTGAAATTTGACATTTGCATAAGTATTCAGACCCTTTTCTCAGTACTTTGTTGAAGCAGCTTTGACCAGTGATTACAGTCTCTAGTCTTCTTGGGTATAACGCTACAAGCTTGGCACACCTGTATTTGGGGAGTTTCTCCCATTCTTCTTTGTAGATCATCTCAAGCTCTGTCAGGTTGGATGGGGAGCATTGCTGCACAGCTATTTTCAAGTCTCTCCAGAGATGTTCAATCGGGTTTATGTCCGGGCTCTGGCTGGGCCATTCAAGGACATTCAGAGACTTGTTCCGAAGCCCCTCCTGTGTTGTCTTGGACGTGTGCTTAGGTTCGTTGTCCTGTTGGAAGGTGAACCTTCGCCCCAGTCTGAGGTCCTGAGCACTCTGGAGCAAGTTTTCATCAAGGATATCTCAGTACTTTTCTCCGTTCATCTTTCCTTAGATCCTGACTAGTCTCCCAGTCCCTGCCACTGAAAAACATCCACACAACATGATATTGCCACCACCATGCTTCACCGTAGGGATGGTGCCAGGTTTCTTCCAGACGTGACGCTTGGCATTCTAGCCAAAGATTTCAGTGTTGGTTTGATCAAGCCAAATAATATTGTTTCTCATTGTATGAGACTCCTTTAGGTTCCTTTTGGCAAACTCCAAGTGGGTTGTCATGTGCCTTTTACTGAGGAGTGGCTTCCGTCTGGCCACTTTACCATAAAGTCCTGATTGGTGGAGTGCTGCAGAGATGGTTGTCCTTCTGAAAGGTTCTCCCATCTCCACAGAGGAACTCTGGATCTCTGTCAGAGTGACCATCAGGTTCTTGGTCACCTCCCTGACCAAGACCCTTCTCCCCCGTTTGCTCAGTTTGGCCAGGCGGCCAGCTCTAGGAAGAGTCTTGGTGGTTCCAAACTTCTTCCATTTAAGAATGATGGAGGCCACTGTGTTCTTGGGGACCTTCAATGCTGCAGACATGTTTTGGTACCCTTCCCGGATCTATGCCTTGACACAAACCTGTCTTGGAGCTATTCGACCTCGTGGCTTGGTTTTGCTCTGACATACGCTGTCAACTGTGGAACTTTATAGAGACAGGTGTGTGCCTTTCCAAATCATATCCAATCAATTGAATTTACCACAGGTGGACTCCAATCAAGTTGTAGAAACATCTCAAGGATGATCAATGGAAACAGGATGCACCTGAGATCAATTTAAAGTCTCATAGTAAAGGGTCTGAATACTGATGTAAATAAAGTATTTCTGTTTTTCATTTTTTTTGTTGTTATTTTTTGCATAGTGTCTGTTTTTTGGGGGTTGTTTTTATTTAAATTTGCAAAAATTAAATTAAATAAAAACGTTTTTGCTTTGACATTATGGGGTATTGTGATGTCATTATGGGGTATTGTGATGTCATTATGGGGTATTGTGTTTATATTAATGAGGAAACAAATGTATTTAATCCATTTTAGAATAAGGCTGTAACGTAACAAAATGTGGAAGAAGTGAAGGGGTTAAATACTTTCTGAATGCACTGTACCATGAGAAAGAAAACTGAAATGAATGAATGCTCAAACAATGGTTTCAGAGGCAGGCAAACAAGGACTTAACCCTTTTGAGCAACTAATAATTAGTGACAAAAGCTTAGAGGGAACATACTCAGAGTGTACAACAGCTGGCTCGAAGGAGAGACACGAGTGGTGGAGCACGATGCAACATCTAACAGCACTTTTGATCACATCACAATAGATCACAATACAAATCTGGCATAATTAGAAACTGTTTTCTGAAAATGTAGCTAGACTCTTACCTGGATTATATGAACGCTTCACGGCAGACTGGAACTAACTAATTAACTCTGTTTTGTTTGTAGCTCCATCTTGTTTGGCCAGCGTTGTGTCAAGTCACTCTGTTTCATAATGTATAGCGCCTGCTAAATTCAGGGCATCAATGTTGTTGAGAAAAGTAGCAAAATGTTTCTAGTTCTCGATGGCTGACTTTATATCTTTCAAAAAGGACTGTCAACACATACTGAGCAGCTCACGTTTATAGACAGAAGCATGCTACATGGCAGACCAATCCAAACTCATCTCCACGGCATGTCCAGCCCATCCTTTATCTCAGCGAATCATCAGGGGAGATTCCTGTCTCTTAAGCCTAATAATTTTGCACGCCCAATTTTTCAGTTTTTGATTTGTTTAAAAAGTTTGAAATATCCCAAAAATGTCGTTCCACTTCATGATTGTGTCCCACTTGTTGTTGATTCTTCACAAAAAAATACAGTTTTATATCTTTATGTTTGAAGCCTGAAATGTGGCAAATGGTCGCAAAGTTCAAGGGTGTGGATCCATTTCTATCTGACCTTGTGAATAAACTCCAAGTACCAAGATGATTTTCTTGGTGCCTGCTGGGTGTTGGGGATGTGCTTCAACCTGAGGAAGAGAGAGCAGAGAGGGGGGAAGACACTGCTCAACTTCCTGTGCTGTTTCAAGCTGCTGAGACCCCCCCCTACCTTTAATGGGCCATCATGTGGTAAATAGTTGCTTGATCAAGATGTCAGCAGTTTACGTTTAGCTAGGTAATCTACAGTATTGGCAGTGAAATTGAGAGGGGCATGTTTCTTGCCAACTTCTTCAGTCACCAATGAATCAATAAACAAGCAGGGGAATGTAGTTTGACAAGTGTTTAAAAGTCAGTAA
>NC_034175.2:73704507-73709507 GCF_002021735.2 Oncorhynchus kisutch | reverse complement strand
CCATGGTATGAGTGTAGATGGTGTGAGTGTAGATGGTATGAGTGTAGATGGTGTGATTGCACTAAACTGGCTTATGCTAAGTTTTCTGCCTTTCTTTTTAAATAGGAGAATTTAGACATATATTTTGGGTTTAGTGTAAAATGCCAATCTTTTTAATATTTTACATTTTGTAAAACAAACAACAACAGACTACTTTGTTGTCTTTCCAAAGATGTTGTGTGTATTCCCGACCCTGGCACTTGAGAGACAATTCATTCAATTTTTTCTGAAACATAATTTAGGAGAGAAATATGCCTTTTTTTCAAGTAACTCATCTGGAAACATAAACAGCTATTCTACGACGGGTAATTCCATTGGATGAAAAGCAGAGAAACCTTAGCTCAATGTGCCGTAGTGGAGGGAACAAGATGAGAAGACAACAGACACAACGATATACAACGATATACACTAACTGTATAAATACGTAGGCACAGACGAAGACATACACACATACACACATACACACATACAGACATACACACATACACACAACCATACACACATACACACACACACATACACACAACCATACACACATACACACACACACATACACACATACACACAACCATACACACATACACACACACACATACACACATACACACATACACACATACACACATACAGACATACAGACATACACACATACACACATACACACATACACACAACCATACACACATACACACACACACATACACACATACACACATACACACATACACACATACAGACATACACACATACTCACATACACACAACCATACACACATACACACACACACATACACACATACTCACATACACACAACCATACACACATACACACATACACACATACAGACATACTCACATACACACAACCATACACACATACACACATACACACATACACACATACACACAACCATACACACATACAGACATACACACATACACACATACACACAACCATACACACATACAGACATACACACATACACACATACACACAACCATACACACATACAGACATACTCACATACACACAACCATACACACATACACACATACAGACATACACACATACACACATACACACAACCATACACACATACACATACACACAACCATACACACATACACACAACCATACACACATACACACATACACACAACCATACACACACACACATACACACAACCATACACACATACACACAACCACACATACACACATACACACAACCATACACACACACACATACACACAACCATACACACATACACATACACACATACACACAACCATACACACATACACACATACACACAACCATACACACATACACACATACACACAACCATACACACACACAGCTCTGCAAAACTGGTGGTGCCACACAACAGATAATCTTCACTCAACAACAAAAAATATATATATTTGAAAGCGGTGAAAATAGGGAAGAGGGAGAAGATCTAATTAGAGGAAAGGATCTGCTTTGAATGTTGTAGAAGAACTGTATACCGTATTTAAAAAATAATATAGACTCCTAAAGGGATTCAACCCTTTTAGCTTTCAGGTCACTACTGTTCAGTCGTGTGGTCGGGTGCCACAAAGAGGGACTTAGGAAAATTGCAATTGGCTCAGAACAGAGCAGCACAGCTGTCCCTTGGATGAATAGAGAGAACAAACATTAATGATATGCATGTCAATCTCTCCAGACTCAAAGTGGAGGAGAGATTGACTTCATCACTTCTAGTATTTGTGAGAGGTATTGATTGACATGTTGAAAGGTGTCACGGAACCCTCCGGAACTTTCATCACACACACACCTGGCCCCTATTTCCCACTGATTAGTTCTTGTATAAGTGTGTCCTTTGGTTTCCATTGGGCTGTTTGATTATTGTTCCAATGTCCATTGGTGCGGGTGAGTACCTGTGCTCGCTGTGTTTTGGGCTTTCGTGCCCTTGTGGATGTTTCCGGATGATTAACGGGTCTCGTCCCGTGTGTTAATGATCGTGTGTGTGTTATTTATTTGATTATATATTATATTATATATAATTATAGTTATTTATTTATTATATCATTGTGTACTTGTGTTTTCGGGTCTCGTCCTGTTTATTTATTTGAGGTACTCCTCGCTCTTTTGGTTTTGGGTTTCAACCCTGTGTTTTTTGTTACATGTTTGTTTGGTCTTCATCCCACGCCGTAATTTGTGTCAAATAAAATAAAAACCTGTTAAGCATTCCTGCGCCTGTCTCCCAAATCATTCCTACCAACGTGACAGGTAGAACCATTTGTAAGTGTAAAGTGTAGGGATGTACCTACACCAACAGCTCCCTCTGTAAAGGTCCAGAAGGATTTTCAGTGGTTTGAGGGTGAAAAGAGCGACTGAGCGAACAACGTGACTCTTATTGTAATTCAGTCCAAATGTCAACTTCATTCTTCTTTTTTTCTCTCCTTGTTCTATTTCTGGTATAAAAAAAGGCAGAATGTGTTGTCCGACTTTTGGACATTGCTGTAGATATGGGAAATGGGGAGTTGTAAATACAGAAGCTATATTCCACGTATTTCCTTAATATTCTCTCACTTCCTCCTTTTAACCCATTGAGTCCCATCGTAACTCTGTTTTGGACTTACAACCCCTTTTAGATATTTTTTATTTTCTTCTAGAGCCTCTGCATCTGTAGACACCATTAGTCTGTGTGATTATTTGCTCTCTCTCTCGCTGTCTCTCTCCGTCTCTCTCCGTCTCTCTCCGTCTCTCTCCGTCTCTCTCCGTCTCTCTCCGTCTCTCTCTGTCTTTCTGTCTCTCTCTGTCTCTCTCTGTCTCTCTCCGTCTCTCTCCGTCTTTCTGTCTCTCTCTGTCTCTCTCCATCTCTCTCCGTCTCTCTCCGTCTCTCTCCGTCTCTCTCCGTCTTTCTGTCTCTCTCTGTCTCTCTCTGTCTCTCTCCGTCTCTCTCTGTCTTTCTGTCTCTCTCTGTCCCTCCCCGTCTCTCTCCGTCTCTCTCCGTCTCTCTCCGTCTCTCTGTCTCTCTCCGTCTCTCTCCGTCTCTCTCTGTCTCTCTCTCTCCGTCTTTCTGTCTCACTCTGTCTCTCTCCGTCTCTCTGTCTCTCTCCGTCTCTCTCCGTCTCTCTCCGTCTCTCTGTCTCTCTCCGTCTCTCTCCGTCTCTCTCCGTCTCTCTCCGTCTTTCTGTCTCTCTCTGTCTCTCTCCGTCTCTCTCCGTCTCTCTTTTTCTCTCTCCGTCTCTCTCTCTGTCTCTGTCTCTGTCTCTGTCTCTGTCTCTGTCTCTGTCTCTGTCTCTGTCTCTGTCTCTGTCTCTGTCTCTCTCTTTCTCTCTCAAACACACACACACACATTACCGCACACACACTCACACAGACGCACGGCAGTCAGGCTTTGGCAGCTTAGCTACAGACCATTCAGTGCTCCCCATCTCTTCATCTTTCCTTTCACTAAGAGAGCTTTTTCTCAAGTGGGGTCATGCTTGACTAACTCCCGCAAGCCTACCTCTATCCCTGCCTGCGTCATTGGGTTGCAATGGAGTATGGTCACAGACGAGGTCCTCTCACACGGAGAAACATGGTCACAGACGAGGTCCTCTCACACGGAGAAACATGGTCACAGACGAGGTCCTCTCACACGGAGAGACATGGCCACAGACGAGGTCCTCTCACACGGAGAAACACGGTCACAGACGAGGTCCTCTAACACGGAGAGACATGGCCACAGACGAGGTCCTCTCACACGGAGAGACATGGCCACAGACGAGGTCCTCTCACACGGAGAAACACGGTCACAGACGAGGTCCTCTCACACGGAGAAACATGGTCACAGACGAGGTCCTCTCACACGGAGAAACATGGTCACAGACGAGGTCCTCTCACATGGAGAAACATGGTCACAGACGAGGTCCTCTCACATGGAGAAACATGGTCACAGACGAGGTCCTCTCACACGGAGAAACATGGTCACAGACGAGGCATGATTACACAGACACACACACACACACACACACACACACACACACACACTTACTCACTCACTCCTCACACACAGAGCATGGTCAATGTTTACACACACAGCTTGGTGATTGGTTATACACACCTTCCCCATTCTCTGACCCCTATTTTCCAGACTGCAGGGTTGTGTCAGTACAGGCTGAGTGATGAAATCCAGTGCTTCTCTTTGTGTTGTTAATAGATTTAGAGTCCCCTCCCCTGAGGCAGCAAGTATTATTTTATCAGCCTGTGAATGTTACTTAAGAGGCACCAAACGAGAGGTTGACATCAAGGAAGGGAAGGGAAAGGGAAGGGGGAAGGAAAAGGAAGGGGGAGAGGGAGGAGGGGAAAGGGAAGGGGGAGGGAAAAGGAAGGGGGAGAGAAAAGGAAGGGGGAGAGGGAAAAGGAAGGGGGAGAGGGAGAGGGAGGAGGGGAAAGGGAAGGGGGAGGGAAAAGGAAGGGGGAGAGGGAGGAGGGGAAAGGGAAGGGAGAGGGAAAAGGAAGGGGGAGAGGGAGGAGGGGAAAGGGAAGGGGGAGGGAAAAGGAAGGGGGAGAGGAAGAGGGAGGAGGGAAAGGGAAGGGGGAGGTAAAAGGAAGGGGAGGAGGGAGGAGGGGAAAGGGAAGGGGAGGGAAAAGGAAGGGGGAGAGGGAGGAGGGGAAAGGGAAGGGGGAGGGAAAAGGAAGGGGGAGAGGGAGGAGGGGAAAGGGAAGGGGGAGGGAAAAGGAAAGGGGGAGAGGGAAAAGGAAGGGGGAGAGGGAAGGGAAGGGGGAGAGGGAAAGGAAGGGGGAGGGAAAAGGAAGGGGGGAGAGGGAGGAGGGGAAAGGGAAGGGGGAGAGGGAGGAGGGGAAGGGGATGGGAGAGGGAAAAGGAAGGGGGAGAGGGAGGAGGGGAAAGGGAAGGGGGGAAAGGAAGGGGGAGAGGGGAGGAGGGGAAAGGGAAGGGAGAGGGGAAAAGGAAGGGGGAGAGGGAAA
>NC_034175.2:73688880-73704407 GCF_002021735.2 Oncorhynchus kisutch | reverse complement strand
GGGAGGAGAGAGAGAGAGGAGAGAATAACTCATGTATGTCAAACACTGCTGCAACCTGCGGAACCTTTAATTGCCCAAACGCGTTCTTCTTCGCTGGGACTCAATTACAATGGCCAAATTGCGAATGATTAAATAGGTAAGGCCTACAAACAAGCAAGAACAGCTTTTTCTTAGGGCATTTCCTCTTTTAAGTAACCCACACCATCCCACCAGCTCGCCCAAGTCAAAAAACAGATCAGGCAGTACCCTGCTGTCTGTACTGTGTTTCAAAGGGCCTATTGTAATAATACCAAACTGACTCCTGGATATATAAAGGCCTCCTTCAAAGAGAGGAGGAGGAAACCTAACTGGAGACATGGAGGGAGGAGGAGGAAACTAACAGGAGACATGGAGGAGGAGGAAACTAACTGGAGACATGGAGGAGGAGGGAACTAACTGGAGACATGGAGGAGGAGGAAACTAACAGGAGACATGGAGGAGTAGGAAACTAACTGGAGACATGGAGGAGGAGGAGGAAACTAACAGGAGACATGGAGGAGGAGGAAACTAACTGGAGACATGGAGGAGGAGGGGGGAGGAGGAGGAGGAAACTATCTGGAGACATGGAGGAGGAGGGGGAGGAGGAGGAAACTAACTGGAGACCATGGAGGAGGAGGAAACTAACTGGAGACATGGAGGAGGAGGAAACTAACTGGAGACATGGAGGAGGAGGAAACTAACAGGAGACATGGAGGAGGAGAAGGAGGAAACTAACTGGAGACAATGGAGGAGGAGGAAACTATCTGGAGACATGGAGGAGGAGGATACTAACAGGAGACATGGAGGAGAAGGAAACTTACTGGAGACATGGAGGAGGAGGAAACTAACAGGAGAATTGAGGAGGAGGAGGAGGGAGGAGGAGGAAACTCACTGGTGACATGGAGGAGGAGGGAGGAAAACTAACTGGTGACATGGAGGGAGGAGGAAATAACTGGAGACATGAGGAGGAGGAGGAAACTAACTGGAGACATGGAGGAGGAGGAGGAATCTAACTGGAGACATGGAGGAGGAGGAGGAAACTAACTGGAGACATGGAGGAGGAGAGAGGGAAACTAACTGGAGACATGAGGAGAAGGAAACTAACTGGAGACATGGAGGAGGAGGAGGAGGAAACTAACTGGAGACATGGAGGAGGTAGGAAAGCTAACTGAGACATGGAGGAGGAGGAGGAAACTAACTGGAGACATGGAGGAGAAGGAACCTAATGGAGACATGTAGGAGGAGGAGGAAACTAACTGGAGACATGGAGGAGGAGGAAACTAACTGGCGACATGGAGAGGAGGATGAGGGCAACTAACTGGAGACATGGAGGAGGAGGATCCGGGAACTAACTGGAGACATGGAGGAGGAGGAAAGTAACTGGAGACATGGAGGAGGAGGAGGAACTAACTGGAGACATGGAGGAGGAGAAGGAAACTAACTGGAGACCTGGAGGAGGAGGAGGAAAACTATCTGGAGACATGGAGGAGAAGGAAACTTACTGGAGACATGGAGGAGGATGAAACTAACTGGAGACATGGAGGAGAAGGAAAACTTTACTGGAGACATGGAGGAGGAGGGAGGGGGGGGGAGGAGGAGGAGGAGGAGGAGGAGGAGGAATCTTACTGGAGACATGGAGGAGAAGGAAACTAACTGGAGACATGGAGGAGGAGAAGGAGGAAAGTACACTGGAGACATGGAGGAGAAGGAAACTAAACTGGAGACATGGAGGAGGAGGAGGAAACTAACAGGAGGACATGGAGGAGGAGGAGGGAAACTAACTGGAGACATGGAGGAGGAGGAAACTAACTGGAGGACATGGAGGAGGAGGAGGGAAACTAACAGGAGACATGGGAGGAGGAGGAGGAAACTAACAGGAGACATGGAGGAGGAGGAGGAAACTAACAGGAGACATGGAGGAGGAGGAAACTAACAGGAGACATGGAGGAGGAGGAAACTAACAGGAGACATGGAGGAGGAGGAGGAAACTAACAGGAGACATGGAGGAGGAGGAGGAGGAAACTAACGGGAGACATGGAGGAGGAGGAACCTAACAGGAGACATGGAGGAGGAGGAAACTAACAGGAGACATGGAGGAGGAGGAGGAAACTAACAGGAGACATGGAGGAGGAGGAGGAAACTAACGGGAGACCATGGAGGAGGAGGGAAACTAACAGGAGACATGGAGGAGAAGGAAACTAACTGGAGACATGGAGGAGAAGGAAACTAACTGGAGACATGGAGGAGAAGGAAACTAACTGGAGACATGGAGGAGGAGGAAACTAACAGGAGACATGGAGGAGAAGGAAACTAACTGGAGACATGGAGGGGGAGGAGGAACTAACTGGAGACATGGAGGAGAAGGAAACTAACTGGAGACATGGAGGAGGAGGAGGAAACTAACAGGAGACATGGAGGGGGAGGAAACTAACTGGAGACATGGAGGAGAAGGAAACTAACTGGAGACATGGAGGGGGAGGAAAGTAACAGGAGACATGAATAAGCTCACTAATCGGACAGTCGGAATGAGGTGACCGACTGCATTCTTGCCAGCTTGTTATGATATAAAGATCACATTATTAAAGCTTGTATATCGTATAATTACATACAGAATATGGAATGTGGAACAGAATGTGTCGTAGACTGCAATTGAATAATGGTCATGCAACATTTGAAGTGCATAATCAAACACTATATTTTATCCAAGGCTGGGCCTAATACATTTTATAAAAGGTCATACAAGAAGTTTAGTAGTGATTCCTATGTTGAAGATGTAAATAATATTTGCTGGTCTGTGGCGTGTAATGAGGAGCAACCATTACATCACCCGCTGATATTGACAACTACTTTAATTATTCTTTCATTGGCAAGATGAACAAATTCTTAACCTGTACCTCTATGTACAATTCCAGTCAACATTTTGGACACACCTTCTCATTCAAGGGGTTTTCTCTATTTGGCTATTTTCTACACTGTAGAATAATAGCAAAGACATACAAACTATGACATAACACATATGGAATCATGTAGTAACCAAACTCTTAAGGATCGGCCCCGTTTTTTCAATATTCGCCTAAAATGACATTCCCAAATCTAACTGCCTGTAGCTCAGGACCCAAATCTAACTGCCTGTAGCTCAGGACCCAAATCTAACTGCCTGTAGCTCAGATCTGGTAAAAGATAATACAAAGAAAAAAACAACTGTTCTTTTTGTACCATCAACTTTGAAATGCAAGAGAAAGGCCACAAAGTATTATTCCAGCTCAGGTGCATTTTAGATTTTGGCCACTAGATGGCAGCAGTGTATTTGCAAAGTGATACAATGAACCATTGCATTTCTGTTCAGAATGTTGTATCAAGACTGCCCAAATGTGCCTAATGTGTTTATTAATAATGTTTCATGTTCAAAACTGAGCACTCTCCTCAAACAATAGCATGATATTATTTCACTGTAAAGCTACTGTAAAGTTGAACAGAGCAGTTAGATAAACAATAATTTAAGCTTTCTGCCAATATCAGATATGTCTATGTCCTGGGAAATGTTTTTGTTACTTACAACCTCATGCTCATCGGATTAGCCTACGTTAACTCAACCGTCCGCAGGGGACCCACCAATCCTGAAGAAGTTTTAAACAAATCAAAATATATTTTAGATTTTAGATTCTTAAAAAGTTGCCAGCCTTTGCCTTGATGCCAGCTTTTCACACTCTCTCAACATTCTCTCAACCAGCTTCACCTGGAATGCTTTTCCAACAGACTTGAAGGATATGATACATATGCTGAGCACTTTTTGGCTACTTTTCCTTCACTCTGCAGCCCAACTCATCTCTTGATATCCATGAAACCCAAATACGTCCGTTGGACTGCCAGATGGTGAAGCGTGATTCGTCACTCCAGAGAACACATTTCCACTGCTCCGAAACCAATGGTGGCGAGCTTTACACCACTCCAGCCGATGCTTGGCATTACACATGATTATCTTTGGCTTGTGTGCGGCTACTCGGCCATCGAAACACATTTCATGAAGCTCCCAACAAACAGTGTGCTGACATTGCTTCCAGAGGCAGTTAGGACCTCGGTAGTTAGTGTTGCAACCGAGGACAGACAATGTTTATGCGTTACTCTCTTCAGCACTCATTGGTCCCGTTCTGTGAGCTTGTTTGGCCTACCACTTTGCTGCTGAGCCATTGTTGCTTCGAAATGTTTCCACTTCACAATAACAGCACTTACAGTTGACCGGGGCAGCTCTAGCAGGGCAAGAGTTTTAATGAACTGACCTGTTGGAAAGGTGGCATCCTATGACGGTGCCACATTGAATGTCACTGAGCTCTTCAGTGCGGGACATTCTACATGTCGATTTCTGTCTATGGAAATGTGATGTCTGTCTGCTTGATTTGATACACCTGTCAGCAACTGGTGTGGCTGAAATAGCTGAATCCACTCATTTGAAGGGGTGACCACATACTTTCTTGCCATGTAGTCGTATATATCGTATATATATATATATATATATATATATATATATATATATATATTTATATATTGAACAAAAATATAAATGCAACATGTAAAGTGTTTTTTCCGGAGTTTCTTCCACCTCTCTCTTTATTCTCACAAATGTCATGCAAAAAATGTGTTTACATCCCTGTTTATTTCTCCTTTTTCCAAGATAATCCATCCAACTGACAAATATGGCATATAAAGAATCTGATTAAACAGCATAATCATTACACAGGTGCACCTTGTGCCGGGGACAAGAAAAGGCCACTCTAAAATGTGAGGTTTTGTCACACAACACAATGCAACGGATTCTCAAGTTTTGAGGGAGCTTGTAATTTGAATGCTGACTGCATGAATGTCTACCAGAGCTTTTGCCAGATAATTGAATGTTAATTCCTCTACAATAAGCCGCCTCCAACGTCATTTTAGAGAATTTTTGCAGTACGTCCAACTGGCCTCATAACCGCAGACCACATGTATGGCGTCGCGTGGTCAAGCCATTTGCTGACATCGACGTTGTGAACAGAGTGCCCCATTTTTTATTAATTTGGAAAATTGTGAAAATATAATTCAATTTTTAATTGTGTGTAGGTCAGTGACAAAAAACATCTCAATTTAATTTATTTAAAAATCAGGCTTTAACACAACATTTTCGGGAAAAAGTAAAGGGGCGTGAATACTTTCTGAAGCCAAGCTATCTCTATCAGTCTCTATCTCTATCGATCCAGTATCTCTGCATATTGGAAATATGGTATTTTGACCCTGTATACTATGCTAACTTACTTTATCATGTTATTCTTATTTTTATTTCTCGTGTGTTTTTGTTCTACCTTGTTATTTTTAAAATGACATTATTATTGATTAATGCATTATTGGGGTTGAGAAGAAAGGCATTTCACTGTACTTGTGCACCAGTGGAGGCCGCTGAGGGGAGGACGGCTCATTATAATGGCTGGAACGAATCAAATGGAATGGCATCATGTGTTTGATGTATTTTAAACCAGTCCAACTATTCCGCTCCAGCTATTACCACGCGCCCATCTTTCCCAATTCAGGTGTCACCAACATCCTGTGTTGTGCATGTGACATTAACACTTGCAATTTGTATTCTGCCTCCGGCCAACCCTGTTTCTGGACAGTCAGATGGGAAAGGAAATGCCTTCAACTGAAATGTGTCTTCCGCATTTAACCCTCTGAATCAGAGAGGTGTAGGCGGCTGCCTTAATCTACATCCATGTCATCTGTGTCTGAGGAACTGCCTTGTGCAGGGGCAGAACGACAGATCTGGAATTTGAACTTGCAACCTTTCGGTTACTAGTCCAACACTCTAACCACTAGGCTACCCTGCCGCCCCAAAATGAGAGTACCCACCCACTGACCCTTCACCGAATGCAAACACAATCGAGGGGCGGTAGGTAGCCTAGTGGTTAGAGTGTTGGACTAGTAACCGAAAGGTTGCAAGTTCAAATCCCTGAGCTGACAAGGTACAAATCTGTCGTTCTGCCCCTGAACAGGCAGTTAACCCACTGTTCCTAGGCCTTCATTGAAAATAAGAATTTGTTCTTAACTGATTTGCCAAGTTAAATAAAGGTAAAATAAATAAATAAATAAATTGCGGACAAAAAACTATCGTCAGTGGGAGGCGTATGGCCGGAGCAAGGAGTCTAGGAAGGCTGGCAATATATCTCCAGCTACGAAGAAGCATGGATTAATTATAGAATTATGAAAGGCCACATGACAGTGTATCTCATGAATAAAAGTCTAAGCATTTGTTACTTAGATTGACGCACAAGTGTATCAATAGGCCAGACTAACAGCCTTTCAGGCTCCTGGCTGCAGCCCGAACACCCTCTACCCTCCATGTTCCCTTGCTGACATCTCCTTCAGACAACATTATGCATGCTAGCTCCCTAACTGACATCTCCCTCAGACAACATTATCCATGCTAGCTCCCTAACTGACATCTCCCTCAGACAACATTATCCATGCTAGCTCCCTACTTGACATCTCCCTCAGACAACATTATCCACGTTAGCTCCCTCGCTGACATCTCCCTCAGACAACATTATCCATGCTATTTCCCTACCTGACATCTCCCTCAGACAACATTATCCATGCTAGCTCCCTACCTGACATCTCCCTCAGACAACATTATCCATGCTAGCTCCCCACCTGACAGCCAGTGAGAGAAAATGGTAATCTCCTCCATCATCTCTCTTTTAAAAAATTCTGTCTATCTTCTTCTCTCTCTCTCTCTCCATGGCTCCCACAGGAGTTTCAGATAGCCAACTCGGGGAGGAAAGCTTTCACTGAAGGTGGAAATTAAGAAACAGAAAATTGTGTTGGTGTTGTAACTACAGTATCTCTCCTCTGTTTATGGTAATTAATGGAGCTGTGTGCAGAGCTATCTATTAAGATTATGTAAATACAAGGCTCTGGCTGTGTGTGTGGGCCACCTCCTACGTTTGGCTACCATAGACCATTGTGCCAGTGTTGATCAGGACCAGGGGAAGGGAGAGAGGCATCAAATTAATCCATCAGGCTGCTTTGGGACAAAACAGGAAGGAGATGAATTAGTTTATACGAAGACCAGATGACTGTTTCTGTTTGGTAGATGAATACAGCAAATCAACTCAGACTCTCTCTCTCTCTCTCTCTCTCTGTATCTCTCTCTCTCTCTCTCTCTCTCTCTCTCTCTGTCTCTCTCTCTCTCTCTCTCTCTCTGTCTCTCTCTCCCTCTCCCTCTCCCTCTCCCTCTCCCTCTCCCTCTCCCTCTCCCTCTCTCTCTCTCTCTCTCTCTCTCTCTCTCTGTCTCTCTCTCTCTCTCTCTCCTCCCTCTCCCTCTGTCTCTCTCTCTCTCTCTCTCTCTCTCGGCGCTTGCTCTCTCGCTTGCTCTCTATTTCTCTCTCTTGCTCTCTTCTCTCTCTTCTCTCTCGCTCTCTCTCTCTCTCTCTCCTCTCTCTCTCTCATATATCTGTCCAACAATTTGTCCCTGCTCTCTCTCTCTCTCTCTCCTCTCTCTCTCTCTTCTCCCTCCTCTCTCTCTCTGAGATACACCTGCTGGAGCGCGTGCTACAGGTGGGTGTTGCCATCGTGACCAGTGAAACTGGAATGGACTTGTAGATGACCTGGAGCCAGTGGGGTCTGGCGACGAATATGTAGCGAGGGCCAGCCGACTAGTGCATACAGGTCGCAAGTGGTGGGTGGTATAAGGTGTTTTAGTGACAAAACGGATGGCACTGTGATAAACTCCATCCAGTTTGCTGAGTAGAGTGTGGAAGCAATTTTGTAGATGTCATCGCCGAAGTCGAGGATCGGGTTAGGATAGCCAGTTTTACTAGTTTGGGCGGTGAGGGAAGGAGGCTTTGTTGCGGAATAGAAAGCCGACTCTAGATTTGATTTTTGATATGAGTCTGGAAGGAGAGTTTACAGTCTAGCCAGACACCTAGGTACTTATAGATGTCCACATATTCAAGGTCAGAACCATCCAGGGTGGTGATGCTAGTCAGGCGTGCGGGTGCAGGCAACGAACGGTTGAAAAGCATGCATTTGGTTTTACTAGCGTTTAAGAGCAGTTGGAGGCCACGGAAGGAGTGTTGTATGGCATTGAAGCTCGTTTGGAGGTTAGATAGCACAGTGTCCAAGGACGGGCCGGAAGTATATAGAATGGTGTCGTCTGCGTAGAGGTGGATCAGGGAATCGCCCGCAGCAAGAGCAACGTCATTGATATACACAGAGAAAAGAGTCGGCCCGAGAATTGAACCCTGTGGCACCCCCATAGAGACTGCCAGAGGACCGGACAGCATGCCCTCTGATTTGACAAACTGAACTCTGTCTGCAAAGTAGTTGGTGAACCAGGCAAGGCAGACATCCATCAGAAAAACCGAGGCTACTGAGTCTGCCGATAAGAATATGGTGATTGACAGAGTCGATAGCCTTGGCAAGGTCGATGAAGACGGCTGCACAGTACTGTCTTTTATCGATGGCGGTTATGATATTGTTTAGTACCTTGAGCGTGGCTGAGGTGCACCCGTGACCGGCTCGGAAACCAGATTGCACAGCGGAGAAGGTACGGTGGGATTCGAGATGGTCAGTGACCTGTTTGTTGACTTGGCTTTCGAAGACCTTAGATAGGCAGGGCTTTATTTGACTCTTTGCCAACTGGATTCCATATATCCGGAGGCTGCATTCATTGTAGCTGGGGATTTTAACAAGGCTAATCTGAAAACAAGACTCCCTAAATTTTATCAGCATATCGATTGCGCAACCAGGGCGGGAAAAAACCTTGGATCATTGCTATTCCAACTTCCGCGACGCATATAAGGCCCTGCCCCCGCCCTCCTTTCGGAAAAGCTGACCACGACTCCATTTTGTTGATCCCTGCCTACAGACAGAAACTAAAACAAGAAGCTCCCGCGCTGAGGTCTGTTCAATGCTGGTCCGACCAATCTGATTCCACACTCCAAGACTGCTTCCATCACGTGGACTGGGATATGTTCCGTATTGCGTCAGACGACAACATTGACGAATACGCTGATTCAGTGTGCGAGTTCATTAGAACGTGCGTTGAAGATGTCGTTCCCATAGCAACGATTAAAACATTCCCAAACCAGAAACCGTGGATTGATGGCAGCATTCGCGTGAAACTGAAAGCGCGAACCACTGCTTTTAATCAGGGCAAGGTGACTGGAAACATGACTGAATACAAACAGTGTAACTATTCCCTCCGCAAGGCAATCAAACAAGCTAAGCGCCAGTATAGAGACAAAGTAGAATCTCAATTCAACGGCTCAGACACAAGAGGTATGTGGCAGGGTCTACAGTCAATCACGGATTACAAAAAGAAAACCAGCACTGTCACGGACCAGGATGTCTTGCTCCCAGGCAGACTAAATAACTTTTTTGCCCGCTTTGAGGACAATACAGTGCCGCTGACACTGCCCGCAACTAAAACATGCAGACTCTCCTTCACTGCAGCCGACGTGAGGAAAACATTTAAACGTGTCAACCCTCGCAAGGCTGCAGGCCCAGACGGCATCCCCAGCCGCGCCCTCAGAGCATGCGCAGACCAGCTGGCTGGTGTGTTTACAGACATATTCAATCAATCCCTATCCCAGTCTGTTGTTCCCACATGCTTCAAGAGGGCCACCATTGTTCCTGTTCCCAAGAAAGCTAAGGTAACTGAGCTAAACGACTACCCCCGTAGCACTCACTTCCGTCATCATGAAGTGCTTTGAGAGACTAGTCAAGGACCATATCACCTCCACCCTACCTGACACCCTAGACCCACTCCAATTTGCTTACCGCCCAAATAGGTCCACAGACGATGCAATCTCAACCACACTGCACACTGCCCTAACCCATCTGGACAAGAGGAATACCTATGTGAGAATGCTGTTCATCGACTACAGCTCGGCATTTAACACCATAGTGCCCTCCAAGCTCGTCATCAAGCTCGAGACCCTGGGTCTCGACCCCGCCCTGTGCAACTGGGTACTGGACTTCCTGATGGGCCGCCCCCAGGTGGTGAGGGTAGGCAGCAACATCTCCACCCCGCTGATCCTCAACACTGGGGCCCCACAAGGGTGCTTTCTGAGCCCTCTCCTGTACTCCCTGTTCACCCACGACTGCGTGGCCATGCACGCCTCCAACTCAATCATCAAGTTTGCGGACGACACAACAGTGGTAGGCTTGATTACCAACAACGACGAGACGGCCTACAGGGAGGATGTGAGGGCCCTCGGAGTGTGGTGTCAGGAAAATAACCTCACACTCAACGTCAACAAAACTAAGGAGATGATTGTGGACTTCAGGAAACAGCAGAGGGAACACCCCCCTATCCACATCGATGGAACAGTTCCTCGGCGTACACATCACAGACAAACTGAATTGGTCCACCCACACAGACAGCATCGTGAAGAAGGCGCAGCAGCGCCTCTTCAACCTCAGGAGGCTGAAGAAATTTGGCTTGTCACCAAAAGCACTCACAAACTTCTACAGATGCACAATCGAGAGCATCCTGTCGGCTGTATCACCGCCTGGTACGGCAACTGCTCCGCCCAAAACCGTAAGGCTCTCCAGAGGGTAGTGAGGTCTGCACAACGCATCACCGGGGGCAAACTACCTGCCCTCCAGGACACCTACACCACCCGATGTCACAGGAAGGCCATAAAGATCATCAAGGACAGCAACCACCCGAGCCACTGCCTGTTCACCCCGCTATCATCCAGAAGGCGAGGTCAGTACAGGTGCATCAAAGCTGGGACCGAGAGACTGAAAAACAGCTTCTATCTCAAGGCCATCAGACTGTTAAACAGCCACCACTAACATTGAGTGGCTGATGCCAACACACTGACTCAACTCCAGCCACTTTAATAATGGGAATTGATGAAAATTGATGAAAAATATATCACTAGCCACTTTAAACAATGCTACCTAATATAATGTTTACATACCCTACATTATTCATCTCATATGTATACGTATATACTGTACTCTATATCATCTACTGCATCCTTATGTAATACATGTATCACTAGCCACTTTAACTATGCCACTTTGTTTTACATACTCATCTCATAGGTATATACTGCACTCAATACCATCTACTGTATCTTGCCTATGCCGCTCTGTACCATCACTCATTCATATATCTTTATGTACATATTCTTTATCCCCTTACACTTGTGTCTATATGGTAGTAGTTTTGGAATTGTTAGCTAGATTACTTGTTGGTTATTACTGCATTGTCGGAACTAGAAGCACAAGCATTTCGCTACACTCGCACTAACATCTGCTAACCATGTGTATGTGACAAATAAAATTTGATTTGATTTGATTTGACTGTCAAGTCTGGAGGAAACCTGGTACCATCGCTACTGTGAAGCATGGTGGTGGTAGCATCATTCTGTGGGGATATTTTTCAGCACCAGGGACTAGTCAGGATTATGGGAAAGATGAATGGAGCAAAGTACAGAGAGATCCTTAGACAGAGTCAGAGGAAAGCCCATAAAATTGTCAGAGACTCCAGTCACCTAAGTCATAGACGGTTCTCTCTGCTACCGCACGGTAAGCGGTACCGGAGCACCGGTAGTCTAGGATCAAAAGGCTCCTTAACAGCTTCTACCCCCAAGCCATAAGACTGTTGAACAGTTAATCAAATGGCCACCTGGACTATTTACATTGACCCCTCCTGTTTGTACTCTGCTGCTAATCACTGTTTAATACCTGTGCATAGTCACTTCACCCCTACCTACATGTACAATGACCTTGACTAACCTGTTTAATACCTGTGCATAGTCACTTCACCCCTACCTACATGTACAAATGACCTCAACTAACCTGTTTATTATCTATGCATAGTCACTTCACCCCTACCTACATGTACAAATGACCTCAACTAACCTGTTTATTATCTATGCATAGTCACTTCACCCCTACCTACATGTACAAATGACCTCAACTAACCTGTTTATTATCTATGCATAGTCACTTCACCCCTACCTACATGTACAAATGACCTCAACTAACCTGTTTATTATCTATGCATAGTCACTTCACCCCTACCTACATGTACAAATGACCTCAACTAACCTGTTTATTATCTATGCATAGTCACTTCACCCCTACCTACATGTACAAATGACCTCAACTAACCTGTTTATTATCTATGCATAGTCACTTCACCCCTACCTACATGTACAATGACCTTGACTAACCTGTTTAATACCTGTGCATAGTCACTTCACCCCTACCTACATGTACAAATGACCTCAACTAACCTGTTTATTATCTATGCATAGTCACTTCACCCCTACCTACATGTACAAATGACCTCAACTAACCTGTTTATTATCTATGCATAGTCACTTCACCCCTACCTACATGTACAATGACCTCAACTAACCTGTTTATTATCTATGCATAGTCACTTCACCCCTACCTACATGTACAATGACCTCAACTAACCTGTTTATTATCTATGCATAGTCACTTCACCCCTACCTACATGTACAATGACCTCAACTAACCTGTTTATTATCTATGCATAGTCACTTCACCCCTACCTACATGTACAAATGACCTCAACTAACCTGTTTATTATCTATGCATAGTCACTTCACCCCTACCTACATGTACAAATGACCTCAACTAACCTGTTTATTATCTATGCATAGTCACTTCACCCCTACCTACATGTACTCTGCTGCTAATCACTGTTTATTATCTATGCATAGTCACTTCACCCCTACCTACATGTACTCTGCTGCTAATCACTGTTTAATACCTATGCATAGTCACTTCACCCCTACCTACATGTACTCTGCTGCTAATCACTGTTTAATACCTATGCATAGTCACTTCACCCCTACCTACATGTACTCTGCTGCTAATCACTGTTTAATACCTATGCATAGTCACTTCACCCCTACCTACATGTACTCTGCTGCTAATCACTGTTTAATACCTATGCATAGTCACTTCACCCCTACCTACATGTACTCTGCTGCTAATCACTGTTTATTATCTATGCATAGTCACTTCACCCCTACCTACATGTACTCTGCTGCTAATCACTGTTTAATACCTATGCATAGTCACTTCACCCCTACCTACATGTACTCTGCTGCTAATCACTGTTTATTATCTATGCATAGTCACTTCACCCCTACCTACATGTACTCTGCTGCTACTCACTGTTTATTATCTATGCATAGTCACTTCACCCCTACCTACATGTACTCTGCTGCTAATCACTGTTTAATACCTGTGCATAGTCACTTCACCCCTACCTACATGTACTCTGCTGCTACTCACTGTTTATTATCTATGCATAGTCACTTCACCCCTACCTACATGTACAATGACCTCAACTAACCTGTTTATTATCTATGCATAGTCACTTCACCCCTACCTACATGTACTCTGCTGCTAATCACTGTTTAATACCTATGCATAGTCACTTCACCCCTACCTACATGTACTCTGCTGCTACTCACTGTTTATTATCTATGCATAGTCACTTCACCCCTACCTACATGTACAATGACCTCAACTAACCTGTTTATTATCTATGCATAGTCACTTCACCCCTACCTACATGTACAATGACCTCAACTAACCTGTTTATTATCTATGCATAGTCACTTCACCCCTACCTACATGTACTCTGCTGCTACTCACTGTTTATTATCTATGCATAGTCACTTCACCCCTACCTACATGTACTCTGCTGCTAATCACTGTTTAATACCTGTGCATAGTCACTTCACCCCTACCTACATGTACTCTGCTGCTACTCACTGTTTATTATCTATGCATAGTCACTTCACCCCTACCTACATGTACAATGACCTCAACTAACCTGTTTATTATCTATGCATAGTCACTTCACCCCTACCTACATGTACTCTGCTGCTAATCACTGTTTAATACCTATGCATAGTCACTTCACCCCTACCTACATGTACTCTGCTGCTACTCACTGTTTATTATCTATGCATAGTCACTTCACCCCTACCTACATGTACAATGACCTCAACTAACCTGTTTATTATCTATGCATAGTCACTTCACCCCTACCTACATGTACAATGACCTCAACTAACCTGTTTATTATCTATGCATAGTCACTTCACCCCTACCTACATGTACAAATGACCTCAACTAACCTGTAACCCCTCACACTGACTCGGTACCCCGTGTATATAGCCCAGTTATTTTTTATTTTCATTTAATTTATTTAAAGTTATTTTACCAGGTAAGTTGACTGAGAACAAGTTCTAATTTACAGCAACAACCTGGGGAATAGTTACAGGGGAGAGGAGGGGGATGAATGAGCCAATTGGAAACAGGGTTATTATTAGGTGACCATGATGGTATGAGGGACAGCTTGGGAATTTAGCCAGGACACCGTGGTTAACACCGCTACTCTTACGATAAGTACCAAGGAATCTTTAATGACCTCAGAGAGTCAGGACACCAGTTTAACGTCCCATCCGAAAGACGTCACCCAATCACTGCCCTGGGGCATTGTGATATTTCTTTTCTAAATAATTTCTTTACAGTGCCTTTCAAAAGTATTCACCTCCCTTGGCATTTTTCCTATTTTGTTGCATTATAATTATAACTGTAATTTAAATAGATTTTTTTTTTGTATTTTATGTAATACACAAACTAGTCCAAATTAGTGAAATGAAAACAATTATTATTTTCAAAAAATGTAACAAAAAAAAATAGGGAAAAGTGGTGCGTGCATATGTTCTCACCCCCTTTGCTGCAATTTAAGTGTTACATGATCTGTCAAATGATCTGTCACATGATCTGTCACATGATCTCAGTAGATATGCACCTGTTCTGAAAGGCCCCAGAATCTGCAACACCACTATGAAAGGGGAACCACCAAGCAAGCAGCACCATGAAGACCAAGGAGCTCTCCAAACAGGTCAGGGACAAAGTTGTGGAGAAGAACAGGTCAGGGTTGGGTTATAAAAAAATATCAAGAACTTCGAACATCCCACAGAGCACCATTAAATCCATTATTAAAAAATAGAAAGATTATGGCACCACAACAAACCTGCCAAGGGAGGGCCGCCCACCAAAACTCACAGATCAGGCAAGGATGGCATTAATCAGAGAGGCAACAAAGAGACCAAAGATAACCCGGAAGGAGCTGCAAAGCTCCACAGTGGAGATTAGAGTATTTGTCCATAGGACCACTTTAAGCCGTACATTCTACAGAGCTGGGCCTTACGGAAGAGTGGCCAGAAAAAAAAACAATTGCCCAAAGAAAACAACAAGTGTTTGGTGTTCGCCATAAGGCATTTGGGAGACTCCCCAAACATATGGAAGAAGGTACTCTGGTCAGATGAGACTAAAATTGAGCTTTTAGCCATCAACGAAAGCGCCAAGTCTGGCGCAAATCCAACACCTCTCATCACCCCCGAGCCCACCATCCCCACAGTGAAGAAGGGTGGTGGCAGCATCATGCTGTGGGGATGATTTTCATC
>NC_034175.2:73663880-73683880 GCF_002021735.2 Oncorhynchus kisutch | reverse complement strand
GAGACAGACACAGAAAGACAGACACAGAGAAACAGAGACAGACAGACACATAGAGACAGAGATACAGAGACAATGAGACAGAGATACAGAGAGCCAGACACAGAGAGACAGAGACAGAGAGAAAGAGAGACAGAGAGACAGAGAGACAGAGAGACAGAGAGAAAGAGAGACATAGACAGAGACACAGAGAGACAGACACATAGAGACAGAGAGATAGAGAGACAGAGAGACAGAGAGACAGACACAGAGAGACAGAGAGACAGAGACAGAGAGACACAGAGATAAAGAGAGACAGAGACAGAGAGACAGAGAGACAGCCACAGAGAGACAGACACAGAGAGACAGACACAGAGAGACAGAGACAGAGACAGAGAGACAGAGAGACAGAGAGACAGAGAGACAGAGAGAAATTGAGACAGAGAGACAGAGAGACAGAGACAGAGACAGAGAGACAGACACATAGAGCCAGAGAGATAGAGAGACAGAGAGACAGAGACAGAGAGACAGAGACAGAGATACAGACACAGAGAGACAGAGAGACAGAGAGACAGAGACAGAGAGACACAGAGATACAGAGAGACAGAGAGAAAGGCAGTGGGGAAATGTCCAAGCCTCCATGCACCTCCCAGTCAACCGTCTCCAGATAATGTGTATGGGTCCAGATGTGTATGGGTCCTGTATGGGTCCTGTATAGATCCTGTATGGGTCCTGTATGGGTCCTGTATGGGTCCTGTATAGGTCCTGTATAGATCATGTATGGGTCCTGTATGGGTCCTGATTGGATCCTGTATGGACCCTGTATGGGTCCTGTATGTGTCCTGTATGGGTCCTGTATAGATCCTGTATGGATCCTGTATGGGTCCTGTATGGGTCCTGTATGGGTCCTGTATGGGTCCTGTATGTGTCCTGTATGGATCACATATGGCTCCTGTATGGGTCCTGTATGGGTCCTGTATAGATCCTGTATAGATCCTGTATGGATCCTGTATGGGTCCTGTATGGGTCCTGTATGGGACCTGTATGGGTCCTGTATGGATCCTGTATGGATCACATATGGATCCTGTATGGGTCCTGTATGGGACCTGTATGGATCCTGTATGGGACCTGTATGGGTCCTGTATGGATCCTGTATGGGTCCTCTATAGATCCTGTATGGATCCTGTATGGGACCTGTATGGGTCCTGTATGGATCCTGTATGGGACCTGTATGGGTCCTGTATGGATCCTGTATGGGTCCTGTATGGATCACATATGGATCCTGTATGGGTCCTGTATGGATCACATATGGATCCTGTATGGGTCCTGTATGGGTCCTGAATGGATCCTGTATGGATCACATATGGATCCTGTATGGGTTCTGTATGGATCACATATGGATCCTGTATGGCTCCGGTATGGGTCCTGTATGGGTCCTGTATGGATCCTGTATGGGTCCTGTATAGATCCTGTAAGGGTCCTGTATGGATCCTGTATGGGTCCTGTATGGATCACATATGGCTCCTGTATGGGTCCTGTATGGGTCCTGTATAGATCATGTATGGGTCCTGTATGAGTCCTGTATGGATCCTGTATGGATCCTGTATGGGTCCTGTATGGATCACATATGGATCCTGTATGGGTCCTGTATGGATCACATATGGATCCTGTATGGGTCCTGTATGGATCACATATGGATCCTGTATGGGTCCTGTATGGGTCCTGAATGGATCCTGTATGGATCACATATGGATCCTGTATGGGTCCTGTATGGATCACATATGGATCCTGTATGGCTCCTGTATGGATCCTGTATGGATCCTGTATGGTTCCTGTATAGATCCTGTATGGGTCCTGTATGGATCCTGTATGGGTCCTGTATGGGTCCTGTATGGATCACATATGGCTCCTGTATGGGTCCTGTATGGGTCCTGTATAGATCATGTATGGGTCCTGTATGGGTCCTGTATGGGTCCTGTATGGATCCTGTATGGGTCCTGTATGGATCACATATGGATCCTGTATGGGTCCTGTATGGGTCCTGTATGGGTCCTGAATGGATCCTGTATGGGTCCTGTATGGGTCCTGTATGGGTCCTGTATGGGTCCTGTATAGATCCTGTATGGATCCTGTATGGATCACATATGGATCCAGTATGGGTCCTGTATGGGACCTGTATGGATCCTGTATGGGACCTGTATGGGTCCTGTATGGATCCTGTATGGATCCTGTATGGGTCCTCTATAGATCCTGTATGGATCCTGTATGGGACCTGTATGGGTCCTGTATGGATCCTGTATGGGACCTGTATGGGTCCTGTATGGATCCTGTATGGGTCCTGTATGGATCACATATGGATCCTGTATGGGTCCTGTATGGATCACATATGGATCCTGTATGGGTCCTGTATGGGTCCTGTATGGGTCCTGTATGGATCACATATGGATCCTGTATGGGTCCTGTATGGGTCCTGTATGGGTCCTGTATGGATCACATATGGCTCCTGTATGGGTCCTGTATGGGTCCTGTATAGATCATGTATGGGTCCTGTATGGGTCCTGTATGGGTCCTGTATGGATCCTGTATGGGTCCTGTATGGATCACATATGGATCCTGTATGGGTCCTGTATGGGTCCTGTATGGGTCCTGAATGGATCCTGTATGGGTCCTGTATGGGTCCTGTATGGGTCCTGTATGGGTCCTGTATAGATCCTGTATGGATCCTGTATGGATCACATATGGATCCTGTATGGGTCCTGTATGGGACCTGTATGGATCCTGTATGGGACCTGTATGGGTCCTGTATGGATCCTGTATGGGTCCTCTATAGATCCTGTATGGATCCTGTATGGGACCTGTATGGGTCCTATATGGATCCTGTATGGGACCTGTATGGGTCCTGTATGGATCCTGTATGGGTCCTGTATGGATCACATATGGATCCTGTATGGGTCCTGTATGGATCACATATGGATCCTGTATGGGTCCTGTATGGGTCCTGTATGGGTCCTGAATGGATCCTGTATGGGTCCTGTATGGGACCTGAATGGATCCTGTATGGGTCCTGTATAGATCCTGTATGGGTCCTGTATAGATCCTGTATGGGTCCTGTATAGATCATGTATGGGTCCTGTATGGATCCTGTATGGGTCCTGTATGGGTCCTGAATGGATCCTGTATGGGTCCTGTATAGATCCTGTATGGGTCCTGTATAGATCATGTATGGGTCCTGTATGGATCCTGTATGGATCCTGTATGGGTCCTGTATGGATCACATATGGATCCTGTATGGGTCCTGTATGGATCACACATGGATCCTGTATGGATCACATATGGATCCTGTATGGCTCCTGTATGAGTCCTGTATAGATCCTGTATGGGTCCTGTATAGATCATGTATGGGTCCTGTATGGATCCTGTATGGGTCCTGTATGGGTCCTGAATGGATCCTGTATGGGTCCTGTATAGATCCTGTATGGGTCCTGTATAGATCATGTATGGGTCCTGTATGGATCCTGTATGGATCCTGTATGGGTCCTGTATGGATCACATATGGATCCTGTATGGGTCCTGTATGGATCACATATGGATCCTGTATGGCTCCTGTATGGGTCCTGTATGGGTCCTGTATGGATCCTGTATGGGTCCTGTATAGATCCTGTATGGGTCCTGTATGGATCCTGCATGGGTCCTGTATGGGTCCTGTATGGGTCCTGTATGGGTCCTGTATGGATCACATATGGCTCCTGTATGGGTCCTGTATGGGTCCTGTATAGATCATGTATGGGTCCTGTATGGGTCCTGTATGGTTCCTGTATGGATCCTGTATGGATCCTGTATGGTTCCTGTATGGATCACATATGGATCCTGTATGGGTCCTGTATGGATCACATATGGATCCTGTATGGGTCCTGTATGGGTCATGTATGGGTCCTGAATGGATCCTGTATGGATCACATATGGATCCTGTATGGGTCCTGTATGGATCACATATGGATCCTGTATGGCTCCTGTATGGGTCCTGTATGGGTCCTGTATGGATCCTGTATGGGTCCTGTACAGATCCTGTATGGGTCCTGTATGGATCCTGTATGGGTCCTGTATGGGTCTTGTATGGGTCCTGTATGGGTCCTGTATGGATCACATATGGTACCTGTATGGGTCCTGTATGGGTCCTGAATGGATCCTGTATGGATCACATATGGATCCTGTATGGGTCCTGTATGGATCACATATGGATCCTGTATGGGTCCTGTATAGATCCTGTATGGGTCCTGTATGGATCCTGTATGGGTCCTGTATGGGTCCTGTATGGGTCCTGAATGGATCCTGTATGGATCACATATGGATCCTGTATGGGTCCTGTATGGATCACATATGGATCCTGTATTTGTCCTGTATGGATCACATATGGATCCTGTATGGGTCCTGTATGGGTCCTGAATGGATCCTGTATGGATCACATATGGATCCTGTATGGGTCCTGTATGGATCACATATGGATCCTGTATGGCTCCTGTATGGGTCCTGTATGGGTCCTGTATGGATCCTGTATGGGTCCTGTATAGATCCTGTATGGGTCCTGTATGGATCCTGTATGGGTCCTGTATGGGTCCTGTATGGGTCCTGTATGGATCACATATGGCTCCTGTATGGGTCCTGTATGGGTCCTGTATAGATCATGTATGGGTCCTGTATGGGTCCTGTATGGATCCTATATGGATCACATATGGATCCTGTATGGCTCCTGTATGGGTCCTGTATGGGTCCTGTATGGATCCTGTATGGGTCCTGTATAGATCCTGTATGGGTCCTGTATGGATCCTGTATGGGTCCTGTATGGGTCCTGTATGGGTCCTGTATGGATCACATATGGCTCCTGTATGGGTCCTGTATGGGTCCTGTATAGATCATGTATGGGTCCTGTATGGGTCCTGTATGGATCCTGTATGGATCCTGTATGGGTCCTGTATGGATCACATATGGATCCTGTATGGGTCCTGTATGGATCACATATGGATCCTGTATGGGTCCTGTATGGGTCCTGTATGGGTCCTGAATGGATCCTGTATGGATCACATATGGATCCTGTATGGCTCCTGTATGGATCCTGTATGGATCCTGTATGGGTCCTGTATAGATCCTGTATGGGTCCTGTATAGATCCTGTATGGGTCCTGTATGGGTCCTGTATGGGTCCTGTATGGATCCTGTATGGGTCCTGTATAGATCCTGTATGGGTCCTGTATGGATCCTGTATGGGTCCTGTATGGGTCCTGTATGGGTCCTGTATGGATCACATATGGCTCCTGTATGGGTCCTGTATGGGTCCTGTATAGATCATGTATGGGTCCTGTATGGGTCCTGTATGGATCCTGTATGGATCCTGTATGGGTCCTGTATGGATCACATATGGATCCTGTATGGGTCCTGTATGGATCACATATGGATCCTGTATGGGTCCTGTCTGGGTCCTGTATGGGTCCTGAATGGATCCTGTATGGATCACATATGGATCCTGTATGGCTCCTGTATGGATCCTGTATGGATCCTGTATGGGTCCTGTATAGATCCTGTATGGGTCCTGTATAGATCCTGTATGGGTCCTGTATGGGTCCTGTATGGGTCCTGTATGGGTCCTGAATGGATCCTGTATGGGTCCTGTATGGGTCCTGTATGGATCACATATGGCTCCTGTATGGGTCCTGTATTGGTCCTGTATAGATCATGTATGGGTCCTGTATGTGTCCTGTATGGGTCCTGTATGGATCCTGTATAGATCATGTATGGGTCCTGTATGGATCCTGTATGGGTCCTGTATGGGTCCTGAATGGATCCTGTATGGGTCCTGTATAGATCCTGTATGGGTCCTGTATAGATCATGTATGGGTCCTGTATGGATCCTGTATGGATCCTGTATGGGTCCTGTATGGATCACATATGGATCCTGTATGGGTCCTGTATGGATCACATATGGATCCTGTATGGCTCCTGTATGGGTCCTGTATGGATCCTGTATGGGTCCTGTATAGATCCTGTATGGGTCCTGTATGGATCCTGCATGGGTCCTGTATGGGTCCTGTATGGGTCCTGTATGGGTCCTGTATGGATCACATATGGCTCCTGTATAGGTCCTGTATGGGTCCTGTATAGATCATGTATGGGTCCTGTATGGGTCCTGTATGGTTCCTGTATGGATCCTGTATGGATCCTGTATGGTTCCTGTATGGATCACATATGGATCCTGTATGGGTCCTGTATGGATCACATATGGATCCTGTATGGGTCCTGTATGGGTCATGTATGGGTCCTGAATGGATCCTGTATGGATCACATATGGATCCTGTATGGGTCCTGTATGGATCACATATGGATCCTGTATGGCTCCTGTATGGGTCCTGTATGGGTCCTGTATGGATCCTGTATGGGTCCTGTACAGATCCTGTATGGGTCCTGTATGGATCCTGTATGGGTCCTGTATGGGTCTTGTATGGGTCCTGTATGGGTCCTGTATGGATCACATATGGTACCTGTATGGGTCCTGTATGGGTCCTGAATGGATCCTGTATGGATCACATATGGATCCTGTATGGGTCCTGTATGGATCACATATGGATCCTGTATGGGTCCTGTATAGATCCTGTATGGGTCCTGTATGGATCCTGTATGGGTCCTGTATGGGTCCTGTATGGGTCCTGAATGGATCCTGTATGGATCACATATGGATCCTGTATGGGTCCTGTATGGATCACATATGGATCCTGTATTTGTCCTGTATGGATCACATATGGATCCTGTATGGGTCCTGTATGGGTCCTGAATGGATCCTGTATGGATCACATATGGATGCTGTATGGGTCCTGTATGGATCACATATGGATCCTGTATGGCTCCTGTATGGGTCCTGTATGGGTCCTGTATGGATCCTGTATGGGTCCTGTATACATCCTGTATGGGTCCTGTATGGATCCTGTATGGGTCCTGTATGGGTCCTGTATGGGTCCTGTATGGATCACATATGGCTCCTGTATGGGTCCTGTATGGGTCCTGTATAGATCATGTATGGGTCCTGTATGGGTCCTGTATGGATCCTATATGGATCACATATGGATCCTGTATGGCTCCTGTATGGGTCCTGTATGGGTCCTGTATGGATCCTGTATGGGTCCTGTATAGATCCTGTATGGGTCCTGTATGGATCCTGTATGGGTCCTGTATGGGTCCTGTATGGGTCCTGTATGGATCACATATGGCTCCTGTATGGGTCCTGTATGGGTCCTGTATAGATCATGTATGGGTCCTGTATGGGTCCTGTATGGATCCTGTATGGATCCTGTATGGGTCTTGTATGGATCACATATGGATCCTGTATGGGTCCTGTATGGATCACATATGGATCCTGTATGGGTCCTGTATGGGTCCTGTATGGGTCCTGAATGGATCCTGTATGGATCACATATGGATCCTGTATGGCTCCTGTATGGATCCTGTATGGATCCTGTATGGGTCCTGTATAGATCCTGTATGGGTCCTGTATAGATCCTGTATGGGTCCTGTATGGGTCCTGTATGGGTCCTGTATGGGTCCTGAATGGATCCTGTATGGGTCCTGTATGGGTCCTGTATGGATCACATATGGCTCCTGTATGGGTCCTGTATTGGTCCTGTATAGATCATGTATGGGTCCTGTATGTGTCCTGTATGGGTCCTGTATGGATCCTGTATGGGTCCTGTATAGATCCTGTATGGGTCCTGTATAGATCCTGTATGGGTCCTGTATGGGTCCTGTATGGGTCCTGTATGGATCACATATGGCTCCTGTATGGGTCCTGTATGGGTCCTGTATAGATCATGTATGGGTCCTGTATGTGTCCTGTATGGGTCCTGTATGGATCCTGTATGGGTCCTGTATAGATCCTGTATGGGTCCTGTATAGATCCTGTATGGGTTCTGTATGGGTCCTGTATGGGTCCTGTATGGGTCCTCTATAGATCCTGTATGGATCCTGTATGGGACCTGTATGGGTCCTGTATGGATCCTGTATGGGACCTGTATGGGTCCTGTATGGATCCTGTATGGGTCCTGTATGGATCACATATGGATCCTGTATGGGTCCTGTATGGATCACATATGGATCCTGTATGGGTCCTGTATGGCTCCTGTATGGGTCCTGTATGGATCACATATGGCTCCTGTATGGGTCCTGTATGGGTCCTGTATAGATCATGTATGGGTCCTGTATGGGTCCTGTATGGGTCCTGTATGGATCACATATGGATCCTGTATGGGTCCTGTATGGGTCCTGTATGGGTCCTGAATGGATCCTGTATGGGTCCTGTTTGGGTCCTGTATGGGTCCTGTATGGGTCCTGTATAGATCCTGTATGGATCCTGTATGGATCACATATGGATCCTGTATGGGTCCTGTATGGGACCTGTATGGATCCTGTATGGGACCTGTATGGGTCCTGTATGGATCCTGTATGGGTCCTGTATGGATCATGTATGGGTCCTGTATGGGTCCTGTATGGGTCCTGTATGGATCACATATGGATCCTGTATGGGTCCTGTATGGGTCCTGTATGGGTCCTGAATGGATCCTGTATGGGTCCTGTTTGGGTCCTGTATGGGTCCTGTATGGGTCCTGTATAGATCCTGTATGGATCCTGTATGGATCACATATGGATCCTGTATGGGTCCTGTATGGGACCTGTATGGATCCTGTATGGGACCTGTATGGGTCCTGTATGGATCCTGTATGGGTCCTGTATGGATCACATATGGATCCTGTATGGGTCCTGTATGGATCACATATGGATCCTGTATGGGTCCTGTATGGGTCACATATGGATCCTGTATGGGTCCTGTATGGGTCCTGTATGGGTCCTGAATGGATCCTGTATGGGTCCTGTATGGGTCCTGAATGGATCCTGTATGGGTCCTGTATAGATCCTGTATGGGTCCTGTATAGATCCTGTATGGGTCCTGTATAGATCATGTATGGGTCCTGTATGGATCCTGTATGGGTCCTGTATGGGTCCTGAATGGATCCTGTATGGGTCCTGTATAGATCCTGTATGGGTCCTGTATAGATCATGTATGGGTCCTGTATGGATCCTGTATGGGTCCTGTATGGATCACATATGGATCCTGTATGGGTCCTGTATGGATCCTGTATGGGTCCTGTATGGGTCCTGTATGGGTCCTGAATGGATCCTGTATGGATCACATATGGATCCTGTATGGCTCCTGAATGGATCCTGTATGGGTCCTGTATAGATCCTGTATGGGTCCTGTATAGATCCTGTATGGGTCCTGTATAGATCATGTATGGGTCCTGTATGGATCCTGTATGGGTCCTGTATGGGTCCTGAATGGATCCTGTATGGGTCCTGTATAGATCCTGTATGGGTCCTGTATAGATCATGTATGGGTCCTGTATGGATCCTGTATGGGTCCTGTATGGATCACATATGGATCCTGTATGGGTCCTGTATGGATCCTGTATGGGTCCTGTATGGGTCCTGTATGGGTCCTGAATGGATCCTGTATGGATCACATATGGATCCTGTATGGGTCCTGTATGGATCACATATGGATCCTGTATGGGTCCTGTATGGATCACATATGGATCCTGTATGGGTCCTGTATGGGTCCTGAATGGATCCTGTATGGATCACATATGGATCCTGTATGGGTCCTGTATGGATCACATATGGATCCTGTATGGCTCCTGTATGGGTCCTGTATGGGTCCTGTATGGATCCTGTATGGGTCCTGTATAGATCCTGTATGGGTCCTGTATGGATCCTGTATGGGTCCTGTATGGGTCCTGTATGGGTCCTGTATGGATCACATATGGCTCCTGTATGGGTCCTGTATGGGTCCTGTATAGATCATGTATGGGTCCTGTATGGGTCCTGTATGGATCCTATATGGATCCTGTATGGGTCCTGTATGGATCACATATGGATCCTGTATGGGTCCTGTATGGATCACATATGGATCCTGTATGGGTCCTGTATGGGTCCTGTATGGGTCCTGAATGGATCCTGTATGGATCACATATGGATCCTGTATGGCTCCTGTATGGGTCCTGTATGGGTCCTGTATGGATCCTGTATGGGTCCTGTATAGATCCTGTATGGGTCCTGTATGGATCCTGTATGGGTCCTGTATGGGTCCTGTATGGGTCCTGTATGGATCACATATGGCTCCTGTATGGGTCCTGTATGGGTCCTGTATAGATCATGTATGGGTCCTGTATGGGTCCTGTATGGATCCTGTATGGATCCTGTATGGGTCCTGTATGGATCACATATGGATCCTGTATGGGTCCTGTATGGATCACATATGGATCCTGTATGGGTCCTGTATGGGTCCTGTATGGGTCCTGAATGGATCCTGTATGGATCACATATGGATCCTGTATGGCTCCTGTATGGATCCTGTATGGATCCTGTATGGGTCCTGTATAGATCCTGTATGGGTCCTGTATAGATCCTGTATGGGTCCTGTATGGGTCCTGTATGGGTCCTGTATGGGTCCTGAATGGATCCTGTATGGGTCCTGTATGGGTCCTGTATGGATCACATATGGCTCCTGTATGGGTCCTGTATAGATCCTGTATGGGTCCTGTATGGGTCCTGTATGGGTCCTGTATGGATCACATATGGCTCCTGTATGGGTCCTGTATGGGTCCTGTATAGATCATGTATGGGTCCTGTATGTGTCCTGTATGGGTCCTGTATGGATCCTGTATGGGTCCTGTATAGATCCTGTATGGGTCCTGTATAGATCCTGTATGGGTCCTGTATGGGTCCTGTATGGGTCCTGTATGGATCACATATGGCTCCTGTATGGGTCCTGTATGGGTCCGGTATAGATCATGTATGGGTCCTGTATGTGTCCTGTATGGGTCCTGTATGGATCCTGTATGGGTCCTGTATAGATCCTGTATGGGTCCTGTATAGATCCTGTATGGGTCCTGTATGGGTCCTGTATGGGTCCTGTATGGGTCCTCTATAGATCCTGTATGGATCCTGTATGGGACCTGTATGGGTCCTGTATGGATCCTGTATGGGACCTGTATGGGTCCTGTATGGATCCTGTATGGGTCCTGTATGGATCACATATGGATCCTGTATGGGTCCTGTATGGATCACATATGGATCCTGTATGGGTCCTGTATGGCTCCTGTATGGGTCCTGTATGGATCACATATGGCTCCTGTATGGGTCCTGTATGGGTCCTGTATAGATCATGTATGGGTCCTGTATGGGTCCTGTATGGGTCCTGTATGGATCACATATGGATCCTGTATGGGTCCTGTATGGGTCCTGTATGGGTCCTGAATGGATCCTGTATGGGTCCTGTTTGAGTCCTGTATGGGTCCTGTATGGGTCCTGTATAGATCCTGTATGGATCCTGTATGGATCACATATGGATCCTGTATGGGTCCTGTATGGGACCTGTATGGATCCTGTATGGGACCTGTATGGGTCCTGTATGGATCCTGTATGGGTCCTGTATGGATCACATATGGATCCTGTATGGGTCCTGTATGGATCACATATGGATCCTGTATGGGTCCTGTATGGGTCCTGTATGGGTCCTGAATGGATCCTGTATGGGTCCTGTATGGGTCCTGAATGGATCCTGTATGGGTCCTGTATAGATCCTGTATGGGTCCTGTATAGATCCTGTATGGGTCCTGTATAGATCATGTATGGGTCCTGTATGGATCCTGTATGGGTCCTGTATGGGTCCTGAATGGATCCTGTATGGGTCCTGTATAGATCCTGTATGGGTCCTGTATAGATCATGTATGGGTCCTGTATGGATCCTGTATGGGTCCTGTATGGATCACATATGGATCCTGTATGGGTCCTGTATGGATCACACATGGATCCTGTATGGATCACATATGGATCCTGTATGGCTCCTGTATGGGTCCTGTATAGATCCTGTATGGGTCCTGTATAGATCATGTATGGGTCCTGTATGGATCCTGTATGGGTCCTGTATGGGTCCTGTATGGGTCCTGTATAGATCCTGTATGGGTACGGTATAGATCATGTATGGGTCCTGTATGGATCCTGTATGGATCCTGTATGGGTCCTGTATGGATCACATATGGATCCTGTATGGGTCCTGTATGGATCACATATGGATCCTGTATGGCTCCTGTATGGGTCCTGTATGGGTCCTGTATGGATCCAGTATGGGTCCTGTATAGATCCTGTATGGGTCCTGTATGGATCCTGTATGGGTCCTGTATGGGTCCTGTAAGGGTCCTGTATGGGTCCTGTATGGATCACATATGGCTCCTGTATGGGTCCTGTATGGGTCCTGTATAGATCATGTATGGGTCCTGTATGGGTCCTGTATGGGTCCTGTATGGATCCTGTATGGATCCTGTATGGTTCCTGTATGGATCACATATGGATCCTGTATGGGTCCTGTATGGATCACATATGGATCCTGTATGGGTCCTGTATGGGTCATGTATGGGTCCTGAATGGATCCTGTATGGATCACATATGGATCCTGTATGGGTCCTGTATGGATCACATATGGATCCTGTATGGCTCCTTGTATGGGTCCTGTATGGATCCTGTATGGGTCCTGTATAGATCCTGTATGGGTCCTGTATGGATCCTGTATGGGTCCTGTATGGGTCCTGTATGGGTCCTGTATGGGTCCTGTATGGATCACATATGGATCCTGTATGGGTCCTGTATGGGTCCTGTATGGATCCTGTATGGGTCCTGTATGGGTCCTGTATGGGTCCTGTATGGATCACATATGGTTCCTGTATGGGTCCTGTATGGGTCCTGAATGGATCCTGTATGGATCACATATGGATCCTGTATGGGTCCTGTATGGATCACATATGGATCCTGTATGGCTCCTGTATGGGTCCTGTATGGGTCCTGTATGGATCCTGTATGGGTCCTGTATAGATCCTGTATGGGTCCTGTATGGATCCTGTATGGGTCCTGTATGGGTCCTGTATGGGTCCTGTATGGGTCCTGTATGGATCACATATGGCTCCTGTATGGGTCCTGTATGGGTCCTGTATAGATCATGTATGGGTCCTGTATGGGTACTGTATGGATCCTGTATGGATCCTGTATGGGTCCTGTATGGATCACATATGGATCCTGTATGGGTCCTGTATGGATCACATATGGATCCTGTATGGGTCCTGTATGGGTCCTGTATGGGTCCTTAATGGATCCTGTATGGATCACATATGGATCCTGTATGGGTCCTTAATGGATCACATATGGATCCTGTATGGTTCCTGTATGGATCCTGTATGGGTCCTGTATAGATCCTGTATGGGTCCTGTATGGATCCTGTATGGGTCCTGTATGGGTCCTGTATGGATCACATATGGGTCCTGTATGGGTCCTGTATGGGTCCTGTATGGATCCTGTATGGGTCCTGTATGGATCACATATGGATCCTGTATGGGTCCTGTATGGGTCCTGTATGGGTCCTGAATGGATCCTGTATGGGTCCTGTATGGGTCCTGTATGGGTCCTGTATGGGTCCTGTATAGATCCTGTATGGATCCTGTATGGATCACATATGGATCCTGTATGGGTCCTGTATGGGACCTGTATGGATCCTGTATGGGACCTGTATGGGTCCTGTATGGATCCTGTATGGATCCTGTATGGGTCCTGTATGGATCACATATGGATCCTGTATGGGTCCTGTATGGGTCCTGTATGGGTCCTGTATGGATCACATATGGCTCCTGTATGGGTCCTGTATGGGTCCTGTATAGATAATGTATGGGTCCTGTATGGGTCCTGTATGGATCCTGTATGGGTCCTGTATGGATCACATATGGATCCTGTATGGGTCCTGTATGGGTCCTGTATGGGTCCTGTATGGATCACATATGGCTCCTGTATGGGTCCTGTATGGGGTCCTGTATAGATAATGTATGGGTCCTGTATGGGTCCTGTATGGATCCTGTATGGGTCCTGTATGGATCACATATGGATCCTGTATGGGTCCTGTATGGGTCCTGTATGGGTCCTGAATGGATCCTGTATGGGTCCTGTATGGGTCCTGTATGGATCCTGTATGGGACCTGTATGGGTCCTGTATGGATCCTGTATGGGTCCTGTATGGATCACATATGGATCCTGTATGGGTCCTGTATGGATCACATATGGATCCTGTATGGGTCCTGTATGGGTCCTGTATGGGTCCTGTATGGATCACATATGGCTCCTGTATGGGTCCTGTATGGGTCCTGTATAGATAATGTATGGGTCCTGTATGGGTCCTGTATGGATCCTGTATGGGTCCTGTATGGATCACATATGGATCCTGTATGGGTCCTGTATGGGTCCTGTATGGGTCCTGAATGGATCCTGTATGGGTCCTGTATGGGTCCTGTATGGGTCGTGTATAGATCCTGTATGGATCCTGTATGGATAGCATATGGATCCTGTATGGGTCCTGTATGGGACCTGTATGGATCCTGTATGGGACCTGTATGGGTCCTGTATGGATCCTGTATGGATCCTGTATGGGTCCTCTATAGATCCTGTATGGATCCTGTATGGGACCTGTATGGGTCCTGTATGGATCCTGTATGGGACCTGTATGGGTCCTGTATGGATCCTGTATGGGTCCTGTATGGATCACATATGGATCCTGTATGGGTCCTGTATGGATCACATATGGATCCTGTATGGGTCCTGTATGGGTCCTGAATGGATCCTGTATGGGTCCTGTATAGATCCTGTATGGGTCCTGTATAGATCCTGTATGGGTCCTGTATAGATCATGTATGGGTCCTGTATGGGTCCTGTATGGGTCCTGTATGGGTCCTGTATGGGTCCTGTATGGATCACATATGGCTCCTGTATGGGTCCTGTATGGGTCCTGTATAGATCATGTATGGGTCCTGTATGGATCCTGTATGGATCCTGTATGGGTCCTGTATAGATCCTGTATGGGTCCTGTATAGATCATGTATGGGTCCTGTATGGATCCTGTATGGATCCTGTATGGGTCCTGTATGGATCACATATGGATCCGGTATGGGTCCTGTATGGATCACATATGGATCCTGTATGGATCACATATGGATCCTGTATGGCTCCTGTATGGGTCCTGTATAGATCCTGTATGGGTCCATGTATAGATCATGTATGGGTCCTGTATGGATCCTGTATGGGTCCTGTATGGGTCCTGAATGGATCCTGTATGGGTCCTGTATAGATCCCTTATGGGTCCTGTATAGATCATGTATGGGTCCTGTATGGATCCTGTATGGATCCTGTATGGGTCCTGTATGGATCACATATGGATCCTGTATGGGTCCTGTATTTATCACATATGGATCCTGTATGGATCACATATGGATCCTGTATGTCTCCTGTATGGGTCCTGTATGGGTCCTGTATGGATCCTGTATGGGTCCTGTATAGATCCTGTATGGGTCCTGTATGGATCCTGTATGGGTCCTGTATGGGTTCTGTATGTGTCCTGTATGGGTCCTGTATGGATCACATATGGCTCCTGTATGGGTCCTGTATGGGTCCTGTATAGATCATGTATGGGTCCTGTATGGGTCCTGTATGGGTCCTGTATGGATCCTGTATGGGTCCTGTATGGATCACATATGGATCCTGTATGGGTCCTGTATGGATCACATATGGATCCTGTATGGGTCCTGTATGGGTCCTGTATGGGTCCTGAATGGATCCTGTATGGATCACATATGGATCCTGTATGGGTCCTGTATGGATCACATATGGATCCTGTATGGCTCCTGTATGGGTCCTGTATAGATCCTGTATGGGTCCTGTATGGATCCTGTATGGGTCCTGTATGGGTCCTGAATGGGTCCTGTATGGGTCCTGTATGGATCACATATGGCTCCTGTATGGGTCCTGTATAGATCATGTATGGGTCCTGTATGGGTCCTGTATGGGTCCTGTATGGATCCTGTATGGGTCCTGTATGGATCACATATGGATCCTGTATGGGTCCTGTATGGGTCCTGAATGGATCCTGTATGGGTCCTGTATGGGTCCTGTATGGGTCCTGTATAGATCATGTATGGATCCTGTATGGATCACATATGGATCCTGTATGGGTCCTGTATGGGACCTGTATGGATCCTGTATGGGACCTGTATGGGTCCTGTATGGATCCTGTATGGATCCTGTATGGGTCCTCTATAGATCCTGTATGGGTCCTGTATGGGTCCTGTATGGGTCCTGTATAGATCCTGTATGGATCCTGTATGGGACCTGTATGGGTCCTGTATGGATCCTGTATGGGACCTGTATGGGTCCTATATGGATCCTGTATGGGTCCCTTATGGGTCCTGTATGGATCACATATGGATCCTGTATGGGTCCTGTATGGATCACATATGGATCCTGTATGGGTCCTGTATGGGTCCTGTATGGGTCCTGAATGGATCCTGTATGGGTCCTGTATAGATCCTGTATGGGTCCTGTATAGATCATGTATGGGTCCTGTATGGGTCCTGAATGGATCCTGTATGGGTCCTGTATAGATCCTGTATGGGTCCTGTATAGATCATGTATGGGTCCTGTATGGATCCTGTATGGATCCTGTATGGGTCCTGTATGGATCACATATGGATCCTGTATGGGTCCTGTATGGATCACATATGGATCCTGTATGGATCACATATGGATCCTGTATGGGTCCTGTATGGGTCCTGAATGGATCCTGTATGGATCCTGTATGGGTCCTGTATGGGTCCTGAATGGATCCTGTATGGGACCTGTATGGGTCCTGTATGGATCCTGTATGGGTCCTGTATGGATCACATATGGATCCTGTATGGGTCCTGTATGGGTCCTGTATGGATCACATATGGATCCTGTATGGATCCTGTATGGGTCCTGTATGGATCCTGTATGGGTCCTGTATGGGTCCTGTATGGGTCCTGTATGGGTCCTGAATGGATCCTGTATGGGTCCTGTATGGATCCTGTGACTCAACAGAGAAGAAGCTCTAGCTGAATATAAATGACTGTGTTTTGAAGGTAATCTCCGCTCCATTGGTCCCGTAGGGTGGACCCCAGGATGGTTGAAGGTCCCCTCCACTCCGTTGGTCCCAAAGGGTGGACTCCAGGGCGGTTGAAGTTCCCCTCCGCTCCATTGGTCCCGTAGGGTGGACCTCAGGGCGGTTGAAGGTCCCCTCCGCTCCATTGGTCCCGTAGGGTGGACCCCAGGGCGGTTGAAGGTCCCCTCCACTCCATTGGTCCCGTAGGGTGGACCCCAGGGCGGTTGAAGGTCCCCTCCGCTCCATTGGTCCCGTATGGTGGACCCCAGGGCGGTTGAAGGTCCCCTCCGCTCCATTGGTCCTGTAGGGTGGACCTCAGGGCGGTTGAAGGTCCCCTCCACTCCATTGGTCCCGTAGGGTGGACCTCAGGGCGGTTGAAGGTCCCCTCCGCTCCGTTGGTCCCGTAGGGTGGACCCCAGGATGGTTGAAGGTCCCCTCCGCTCCATTGGTCCCGTAGGGTGGACCTCAGGGCGGTTGAAGGTCCCCTCCACTCCATTGGTCCCATAGGGTGGACCCCAGGATGGTTGAAGGTCCCCTCCACTCCGTTGGTCCCGTAGAGTGGACCCCAGGATGGTTGAAGGTCCCCTCCGCTCCATTGGTCACGTAGGGTGGACCCCAGGATGGTTGAAGGTCCCCTCCACTCCGTTGGTCCCGTAGGGTGGACCCCAGGGCGGTTGAAGGTCCCCTCCGCTCCGTTGGTCCCGTAGGGTGGACCCCAGGATCGTTGAATGTCCCCTCCGCTCCATTGGTCCCGTAGGGTGGACCTCAGGGCGGTTGAAGGTCCCCTCCGCTCCGTTGGTCCCGTAGGGTGGACCCCAGGATGGTTGAAGGTCCCCTCCACTCCATTGGTCCCGTAGGGTGGACCCCAGGATGGTTGAAGGTCCCCTCCGCTCTGTTGGTCCCGTAGGGTGGACCCCAGGATAGTTGAAGGTCCCCTCCGCTCCGTTGGTCCCGTAGGGTGGACCCCAGGATGGTTGAAGGTCCCCTCCACTCCGTTGGTCCCAAAGGGTGGACCTCAGGGCGGTTGAATGTCCCCTCCGCTCCATTGGTTTCTAGGGTGGACCCACTGTTGATTCACTGTGTTGACCAGGGGGATCAGGATCAGTGGGGCACAGAGACACCTCGGCTTGGCTCGGCTCAAGAGAAGGAATTCAGTTTGATCAAACTCAGCATGGGAGTCAGTCTCTGCTGTTTGATATGTAGATATGTTACTATCAAGCCTCTCTGACGCGTCTTTTAGGGTTAAAAAAAGTCTTCTAAAGCCTCTCTGACGCGTCTTTTAGGGTTAAAAAAAGTCTTCTAAAGCCTCTCTGACGCGTCTTTTAGGGTTAAAAAAAGTCTTCTAAAGCCTCTCTGACGCGTCTTTTAGGGTTAAAAAAAGTCTTCTAAAGCCTCTCTGACGCGTCTTTTAGGGTTAAAAAAAGTCTTCTAAAGCCTCTCTGACGCGTCTTTTAGGGTTAAAAAAAGTCTTCTAAAGCCTCTCTGACGCGTCTTTTAGGGTTAAAAAAAGTCTTCTAAAGCCTCTCTGACGCGTCTTTTAGGGTTAAAAAAAGTCTTCTAAAGTTTGTAGTTTAGACATTTCAGACTTGATTTGTCCTTTTTTGAAAAAAGTATCAACCGCGAACAAAACAATGTCCGTTAATTTTAATCCACAAAGTAACTCACATTTCCTGTTGAATTATTTTCCTGCTGACACATGAACATCATCCATCTGGACCCACTATTGACATGTTGTTTATTTTACGTTCAGATTATTTTCACTGTTGAGGAGATTCACAAGGACACATTTCATTACATCCGTTTACGTTGTATCCTGTACATATGTCAAATTACAACTTTGATTCGAGAAATCTTTTCCACATCTTCGTTAGTTATCTTTTGAGGTGTAGTTGTCCACTGCTCTGCGCTCACAGTGTGATTCGTTGTTACACCCTGATATACAGTAGGCCTACTAAACGCTGCAGTAGATTCCACTGCTCTGCGCTCACAGTGTGATTCGTTGTTACACCCTGATATACAGTAGGCCTACTAAACGCTGCAGTAGATTCCACTGCTCTGTGCTCACAGTGTGATTCGTTGTTACACCCTGATATACAGTAGGCCTACTATACGCCACAGTAGATTCCACTGCTCTGTGCTCACAGTGTGATTCGTTGTTACACCCTGATATACAGTAGGCCTACTAAACGCTGCAGTAGATTCCACTGCTCTGCGCTCACAGTGTGATTCGTTGTTACACCCTGATATACAGTAGGCCTACTAAACGCTGCAGTAGATTCCACTGCTTCCTGCTCCCTGAACACTCAGTTCAGTTTCCGTTGAAGGGAGAGAATGCTGTTCGATGCTCCCTGAGCATCAGAAATTAATCTCTGACTTCTCTGTTTCTCTGATTTACATAGGCTCTGCAAACAAACAATGTGGCTATGTGGACAGCATGTAAATAGGATTCAGCAAACAAACTAATCACATAAGCAAACAGGAACATTCTGATTGAAACATGGACATATTGCGATAGAATACACACACGCGCGCACACACACACACACACACACACACACACACACACACACACAAAAGAGGGTGTGTTCAACTTCCTGCTGTCTAAGGGCGGTCACGTGTGCTAGCAAAGCAGAGGTCCTGGGTTCGAGCCTCGGTGTGAGTCGAATCAGGAGGAAGTTGTAAGCCTACTTGATAAGCAGGCAGTGTGACATTTTTTTTATGTGAACACACACACACACGCATATAGGACCCTCGCACACACCCTCATACAGATGTAGCTGTGGAAACTCTGTAGTGTCATTGAATTGACCAAAACTCCATACGACCGGTGCCCAGCTATCACCTGCATGTCTACAGCTGTCACCTACACCCAACATTAGTGGCTAGCACTCTCTCTCCTATGTCCATCAGACATCTCTCTCTCCTATGTCCATCAGACATCTCTC
>NC_034175.2:73631380-73661380 GCF_002021735.2 Oncorhynchus kisutch | reverse complement strand
ACATGGCCCCAGTGATGTACTCTGCCATTCGCACTACCCTCTGTAGCGCCTTACGGTCAGATGCTGACCAGACGGTGATGGAACTGGTCAGGATGCTCTCGCCGGTGCAGCTCTAGAACCCTTTGAGGAACTGGGGGCCCATGCCAAATCTTTTCAGTCTCCTGAGGGGGTAAAGGTTTTGTCATGCACTCTTCATGACTGTGGACACCACCAAGGAACTTGAAACTCTCGACCTGCTCCACTACAGTTCCGTCGATGTTAATGGGGGCCTGTTCGGCTTGCCTTTTCCTGTAGTCCACAATCAGCTCCTTTGTCTTGCTCACATTGAATGAGAGGTTGTTGTCCTGGCACCACAATGCCAGTTCTCTGACCTCCTCCCTATAGGCCGTCTTATCGTTGTCGGTGATCAGGCCTACCACTGTTGTGTCGTCAGCATGTTTGGCCATGCAGTCGTAGGCGAATAGGGAATACAGGAGGGGACTAAGTACACACCCCTGAGGGGCCCCGTGTTAAGGATCAGCGTGGGAGACATGTTGTTGTCTACTCTTACCTGGGGGCGTCCCGTTAGGAAGTCCAGGATCCAGTTGCAGAGGGAGGAGTTTAGTCCCAGAGTCCATAGCTTAGTGATGAGCTTCTTGGGCACTATCGTGTTGAACGCTGAGCTGTAGCCGATGAACAGCATTCTCACAAAGGTGTTCCTTTTGTCCAGGTGAGAAAGGGCAGTGTGGAGTGCGATTGAGATTGTGTCATCTGTGGATCTGTTGTGGCTGGTATGCAAACTGGAGTGGGTCTATGGTGTCCCGGAGGATGCTGCTTATGACCAGCCTTTCAAAGCACTTCATGGCGACCAACGTGAGTGCCACGGGGTGGTATTCATTTAGATAGGTTACCTTCGCTTCCTCGGGCACAGGGATTATGCTGGTCTGCTTGAAACATGTAGGTATTACAGACTCGGTTAGGGAGATGTTGAAAATGTCAGTGAAGACACTCGACAGTTGGTCCGCGTATGCTATTGAGTAGACGTCCTGGTAATCCGTATGGCCCAGCGGCTTTGTAAATGTTGACCTGTTTAAAGGTTTTGTTCACATCAGCACCTGAGAGCGTTATCACACAGTCAGCCAGAACAGCTGGTGCACTCTTGCATGCTTCAGAGTTGCTTTCCTTGAAGTGAGCTTAAAAGGCATTTAGCTCATTGTGAGGCTCGCATCGCTGGGCAGCTCGCGTGTGGCCCTGCCACATCCAACGAGCTTCAGTGCCGGTGTAGTAGGATTCAATCTTAATCGTGTATTGACGCTTTGCTTTTTTGATGGTTCGTCTGATGGTTCGTCTGAGGGCATAGCGGGATTTTTTACAGGCGTCAGGATTGGTCTCCCACTCCTTGAAAGCGGCAGCTGTAGCCTTTAGCTCGATGCGGATGTTGCCTGTAATCCATTGGTTCTGGTTGGGATTTGTACGTACAGTCACTGTGGGAACGATGCACTAATTTGTGAAGCCGATGAATAAAAAAAACACATGTCATTTTTAACCTAGCCACAACAGACACATTTCTTCTCCTTTCTAGAATCCATTACATACAGGACATCAAGACTATCAGGCAATCTATATAATCCACTTTGTTAGATGTGTTTAGTGTCCGTGGCATTGGAAATATCTCGTCCCTATAGCACTCTGTTTTCCTAGATTAGAAGACATCTGCCATTGACGGGGAAAAGAAGACATTGAATTAAAACCAAGAATGTTTTAATGTTGTTTTATTCTTCTAACGGACCCCTGAAAAGCTATCGCACAACACAAAGGAGAGAACAGTAGTTTGCCTGAACCTCGATAAACCAATCAGTGAGCTGGAGTCAGCAGAGGTTCAGGAGCTTTTTCCCTAGTGTACGGCGTGTCTACTAACCTTTAGCAGAGACGGGGAAGAAAGAGAGGGAAGGACAAAGGAACAGGAAGTGTTCCCTGGTGTTTTTTCCCCCACACAGTATAATTACATCCCTGACTATTCCTCTGGAATGATGCAGCGGTGAAAATAGCAGAGTGGCCAAGGAAACACAGCCACACTGATGGCATTACAGCTACGTAGCGATAAAGTGGCCTCACCTCTTTGTGTGCGTGCGTGCATGTGTGTGTGTGTGTGCGTGTGTGTGTGTGTGTGCGTGCGTGTGTGCATGTGTGTATGTGTGTATGTTTGCATGTGTGCGTTAGTGCATGCCTACAGTAAGTGCGTGTGTGAGTTGGAGTGTGTGTTAGTTTGTGTGTGTGTGTGTGTGTGTGTGTGTGAGGTTAGCCTGCCATTAGTGATGGGACATTCTTGTTATATTGAGACAGTATATGTTTGTGTTTGTGAAGTGTCCGAGAGATGGAGATCGCACCATTACTCAGTCTGTATAAGTGTGGTTCTGTGTGTGTACATGTACAGCAATACATGTGCGCATTGACTATAACCAGCAGCTAATGGGGATCCATTATAAATAAATACCATGACGTGTACCTCAGAAACCCCGCAGGCGCAGCAGCCTTACATTCAAAAGGCGTGACAAGAAGCTTAACCAGATCCTCCAGGTATTCGTGATGACAGATTTTTTTTAAATAATACCTTTAATAATACCTCTCATTAAGATCCTTTTCGCCATATCCTGATTATTATCTCTTATTAATTTATTATATCTTATTAATTTATTATCTCTTATTATATCTTATTAATTTATTATCTCTTATTATATCTTATTAATTTATTATCTCTTATTAATTTATTATCTCTTATTATCTCTTATTAATTTATTATCTCTTATTATTTCTTATTAATTTATTATCTCTTATTAATGTATTATCTCTTATTATCTCTTATTAATTTATTATCTCTTATCAATTTGAAGGGGCGTCCACATTCTTTGTATGATTATTAATAATACCAATAACAATACTACTACTACTATGACTACTACTACTAGTTACCATGGCGACACGCCTTGCCATCTCGTATTAGGAGAAGCTGAAATTGATTGTATAATCGGATCAAAACAAATGTAATTGTATTGATCACATGCTTCGCAACAACAGGTGTAGACTAACAGTGAAATGCTTACTTACAGGTCCTTCCCAACAACAGGTGTAGACTAACAGTGAAATGCTTACTTACAGGTCCTTCCCAACAACAGGTGTAGACTAACAGTGAAATGCTTACTTACAGGTCCTTCCCAACAACAGGTGTAGACTAACAGTGAAATGCTTACTTACAGGTCCTTCCCAACAACAGGTGTAGACTAACAGTGAAATGCTTACTTACAGGTCCTTCCCAACAACAGGTGTAGACTAACAGTGAAATGCATATCTTACAGGTCCTTCCCAACAATGCAGAGAGAAAGAAAATAGAGAAATAATAGAAAAGTAATAACACGTAAACCTCTTATCCCTTTTTTTAAAAAATGTCACTAAAATTACATACACAAATCTAACTTCCTGTAGCTCAGGCTCTGAAGCAGGGATTTGCATATTCATGGTACCATTTGAATTTTGTGGGAATGTAAAAGGAATGTAGGAGAATATAACACAATAGCTCTGGTAAAAGATAATACAAAGTTAAAAAACAAAACGGTCTTTTGTATTTTCATTTTTTGTACCATCATCTTTGAAATGCAAGAGGAAGGCCGTAATGTATTATTCCAGCCCAGGGGCTATTTAGATTTTGGCCACTAGATGACAGTATATATACAACGTTTTAGACTGATTCAATGAACCATTACATTTCTTTTCAAGATTTTGTATGAAGACTGCCCAAATGTGCCTAATGTGTTTATTAATATATTTTCAAAATTGTGCACTCTCCTTAAACAGTATCATGGTATTGTTCCACTGTAATAGCTACTGTAAATTGGACAGTTCAGTTAGATTAACAAGAATTTAAGCTTTCTGCCAATATCAGATATGTCTATGTCCTGGGAAATGTCCTTGTTACTTACAACCTCATGATAATAACATTAGCCTACGTTAGCTCAACTGATTCACAATTAGTAACTATATCTTGGCTATATATGTAGTACATGCACAAATACCGAGTTGATGAGCAGGGCTATGAGGTAGTTTCCATATCTTACTTTACTCATCTCATATATATATATATATATATATATATATATATATATATATATATATATATAAGGTATTTACATATATAAGGTATTTATACCATCTATTGGACCTTGCCTATGCTGCTCGACCATCGCTCATCCATATACAGTGGAGAGAGGAAGTATTTGATACACTGCCGATTCTGCAGATTTTCCTACTTACAAAGCATGTAGAGGTCTGTAATTCAAAAATCCAGAAAATCACATTGTATGATTTTTAAGTCATTAATTTGCACTATAGCCCCATCTATGTGATTGGGGGCGTGCTTGGCCCTCCGTTTCCTGTAGTCCACGATCAGTTCTTTTGTCTTGCTGAAGTTGAGGGAGAGGTCGTTGTCCTGGCAACACACTGCACGCTGTTTTCTGACACTCGGTCTCCGGGGTTCTTTGGAACAGTTGTTTGCCCGTCTTAACGCTTTATGGGTTCTGGACTTGGTTCTGAATTATGCATTTTGTCCCAACGGAGGAGGGTTGCATTCCGGGTTCTGTCTGGCACGGTTTCAGCCGGGGCACTCAGTGCCTTCTTTGCTTGTGCCTGTGGTTATTGGGTCTGATGGCGTCTATGATGGCTGTTGTGCCTCAAGGGCTTCTGTTGATCCATCTGTTCCATTGGATGACAGTTACCCGTCTGAATGCATCTCGCCATTGCCAGGTATCTCCGTCGTGCCTGAAGGGTAGCCCGCGACTGCAAGGTGATCACGTCCGACACATCCTCACTGGGATGAGGAGCGCTGTGTGTTGGCTACTCGGAAACGGGCGATTGGTCGACAGTGCTAAGGGTGCAGCATATCAATTAGCTGGAGCTACTGGATGTTCTCCTAGTGCTGAGATATTTTCTTCCAATATTGGAGGGCCTTCCAGGAAAACACCCAGTTGGTAAGGTCTGGAAACATAACATTGGCGGAGTACATCAACAGGCAGGGGTTAGACGCGGTCTCTCACTGCTGATCTTGGTCCGTTGTCTGCTCATCGTGAACAGAGGAACAGTGGGCATTTCCTGTGACATACCTTCTGGATCTCAATACGGATGCGGAATTCCTTTACGGGGGGGAGTCCTCTCTCTCTCACGAGCTTCACGCATTGTGAGATAAAGCGCATTGTTGCCTGTTCTCCTCAATAAAGTATCTGCACACTAAGGTTGGGAATTGATTATTTGCCACATTAGTGGCCTTGGGTTCAGCTTCTACTCCGGTGGACTCAGGTCACCTTGGAGAGTGTCCGTCATGGTGGTCTGTTGTTTCCTAGTGGCCCAGAGATCATCTGCCTGTTAGCCAAGTACCCATTGGACAGCTCCGTGTCTTTGGGATGTGTTGTTTCAGGCACTAAGGTGGGTTTGGCACGAACGGCCACAGATATCAAATTGATGGCTAGGTGTTTCCCCTCGAACGTGATTACGACATAGTTGGTTCAAGCACCCTTCTATGAGAATGGTGTACATGTATAAGTGGTGCAAGTTTGAGGGTTGGTGTCAAGTTAAAGAAGTTTGAGGGTTGGTGTCAGGTTAAAAGAGTTTGAGGGTTGGTGTCAAGTTAAATGAGTTTGAGGGTTGGTGTCAAGTTAAATGAGTTTGAGGGTTGGTGTCAAGTTAAATGAGTTTGAGGGTTGGTGTCAAGTTAAAGAAGTTTGAGGGTTGGTGTCAGGTTAAATGAGTTTGAGGGTTGGTGTCAGGTTAAATGAGTTTGAGGGTTGGTGTCAGGTTGAATGAGTTTGAGGGTTGGTGTCAGGTTAAATGAGTTTGAGGGAGGGTGTCAGGTTAATTGAGTTTGAGGGTTGGTGTCAAGTTAAATGAGTTTGAGGTTTGGTGTCAGGTTAAATGAGTTTGAGGGTTGGTGTCAAGTTAAATGGGTTTGAGGGTTGGTGTCAGGTTAAATGAGTTTGAGGGTTGGTGTCAAGTTAAATGAGTTTGAGGGTTGGTGTCGTTTTAAACGAGTTTGAGGGTTGGTGTCAGGTTAAATGAGTTTGAGGGTTGGTGTCAGGTTAAATGAGTTTGAGGGTTGGTGTCAGGTTAATTGAGTTTGAGGGTTGGTGTCAGATTAAAGAAGTTTGAGGGTTGGTGTCAAGTTAAAGAAGTTTGAGGTTTGGTGTCAGGTTAAATGAGTTTGAGGGTTGGTGTCAAGTTAAAGAAGTTTGAGGGTTGGTGTCAGGTTAAATGAGTTTGAGGGTTGGTGTCAGGTTAAATGAGTTTGAGGGTTGGTGTCAGGTTAAATGAGTTTGAGGGTTGGTGTCAAGTTAAATGAGTTTGAGGGCTGGTGTCGGGTTAAATGAGTTTGAGGGTTGGTGTCAGGTTAATTGAGTTTGAGGGTTGGTGTCAGGTTAAAGAAGTTTGAGGGTTGGTGTCAAGTTAAAGAAGTTTGAGGGTTGGTGTCAGGTTAAAGAAGTTTGAGGGTTGGTGTCAAGTTAAATGAGTTTGAGGGTTGGTGTCAAGTTAAATGAGTTTGAGGGTTGGTGTCAGGTTAAATGAGTTTGAGGGTTGGTGTCAAGTTAAATGAGTTTGAGGGTTGGTGTCGGGTTAAATGAGTTTGAGGGTTGGTGTCAGGTTAAATGAGTTTGAGGGTTGGTGTCAGGTTAAATGAGTTTGAGGGTTGGTGTCAAGTTAAATGAGTTTGAGGGCTGGTGTCGGGTTAAATGAGTTTGAGGGTTGGTGTCAAGTTAATTGAGTTTGAGGGTTGGTGTCGGGTTAAATGAGTTTGAGGGTTGGTGTCAGGTTAAATGAGTTTGAGGGTTGGTGTCAAGTTAAAGAAGTTTGCGGGTTGGTGTCAAGTTAAATGAGTTTGAGGGCTGGTGTCAAGTTAAAGAAGTTTGAGGGTTGGTGTCAAGTTAAATTAGTTTGAGGGTTGGTGTCAGGTTAAATGAGTTTGAGGGTTGGTGTCAAGTTAAATGAGTTTGAGGGTTGGTGTCAGGTTAATGAAGTTTGAGGGTTGGTGTCAGGTTAAATGAGTTTGAGGGCTGGTGTCAGGTTAAACTAGTTTGAGGGCTGGTGTCGGGTTAAATGAGTTTGAGGGCTGGTGTCAAGTTAATTGAGTTTGAGGGTTGGTGTCGTGTTAAATGAGTTTGAGGGTTGGTGTCAGGTTAAATGAGTTTGAGGGTTGGTGTCAAGTTAAAGAAGTTTGAGGGTTGGTGTCAAGTTAAATGAGTTTGAGGGCTGGTGTCAAGTTAAAGAAGTTTGAGGGTTGGTGTCAAGTTAAATTAGTTTGAGGGTTGGTGTCAGGTTAAATGAGTTTGAGGGTTGGTGTCAAGTTAAATGAGTTTGAGGGTTGGTGTCAGGTTAATGAAGTTTGAGGGTTGGTGTCAGGTTAAATGAGTTTGAGGGCTGGTGTCAGGTTAAACTAGTTTGAGGGCTGGTGTCGGGTTAAATGAGTTTGAGGGCTGGTGTCGGGTTAAATGAGTTTGAGGGCTGGTGTCGGGTTAAATGAGTTTGAGGGCTGGTGTCGGGTTAAATGAGTTTGAGGGCTGGTGTCGGGTTAAATGAGTTTGAGGGTTGGTGTCAAGTTAAATGAGTTTGAGGGTTGGTGTCAAGTTAAATGAGTTTGAGGGTTGGTGTCAGGTTAAATTAGTTTGAGGGCTGGTGTCGGGTTAAATGAGTTTGAGGGTTGGTGTCAAGTTAATTGAGTTTGAGGGTTGGTGTCAGGTTAAATGAGTTTGAGGGTTGGTGTCGGGTTAAATGAGTTTGAGGGTTGGTGTCAGGTTAAATGAGTTTGAGGGTTGGTGTCGGGTTAAATGAGTTTGAGGGTTGGTGTCGGGTTAAATGAGTTTGAGGGTTGGTGTCGGGTTAAATGAGTTTGAGGGTTGGTGTCAAGTTAATTGAGTTTGAGGGTTGGTGTCGGGTTAAATGAGTTTGAGGGTTGGTGTCAGGTTAAATGAGTTTGAGGGTTGTTGTCGGGTTAAATGAGTTTGAGGGTTGGTGTCGGGTTAAATGAGTTTGAGGGTTCGTGTCGGGTTAAATGAGTTTGAGGGTTGTTGTCGGGTTAAATGAGTTTGAGGGTTGTTGTCGGGTTAAATGAGTTTGAGGGTTGTTGTCGGGTTAAATGAGTTTGAGGGTTGTTGTCGGGTTAAATGAGTTTGAGGGTTCGTGTCGGGTTAAATGAGTTTGAGGGTTGTTGTCGGGTTAAATGAGTTTGAGGGTTGTTGTCGGGTTAAATGAGTTTGAGGGTTGGTGTCGGGTTAAATGAGTTTGAGGGTTGGTGTCGGGTTAATTGAGTTTGAGGGTTGGTGTTGGGTTAATTGAGTTTGAGGGTTGGTGTCGGGTTAATTGAGTTTGAGGGTTGGTGTCGGGTTAAATGAGTTTGAGGGCTGGTGTCAAGTTAAATGAGTTTGAGGGTTGGTGTCGGGTTAATTGAGTTTGAGGGTTGGTGTCGGGTTAAATGAGTTTGAGGGTTGGTGTCGGGTTAAATGAGTTTGAGGGTTGGTGTCAGGTTAAATGAGTTTGAGGGTTGGTGTCGGGTTAAATGAGTTTGAGGGTTGGTGTCAGGTTAAATGAGTTTGAGGGCTGGTGTCAAGTTAAATGAGTTTGAGGGTTGGTGTCGGGTTAAATGAGTTTGAGGGTTGGTGTCGGGTTAAATGAGTTTGAGGGAGGGTGTCAGGTTAATTGAGTTTGAGGGTTGGTGTCAAGTTAAATGAGTTTGAGGTTTGGTGTCAGGTTAAATGAGTTTGAGGGTTGGTGTCAAGTTAAATGGGTTTGAGGGTTGGTGTCAGGTTAAATGAGTTTGAGGGTTGGTGTCAAGTTAAATGAGTTTGAGGGTTGGTGTCGTTTTAAACGAGTTTGAGGGTTGGTGTCAGGTTAAATGAGTTTGAGGGTTGGTGTCAGGTTAAATGAGTTTGAGGGTTGGTGTCAGGTTAATTGAGTTTGAGGGTTGGTGTCAGATTAAAGAAGTTTGAGGGTTGGTGTCAAGTTAAAGAAGTTTGAGGTTTGGTGTCAGGTTAAATGAGTTTGAGGGTTGGTGTCAAGTTAAAGAAGTTTGAGGGTTGGTGTCAGGTTAAATGAGTTTGAGGGTTGGTGTCAGGTTAAATGAGTTTGAGGGTTGGTGTCAGGTTAAATGAGTTTGAGGGTTGGTGTCAAGTTAAATGAGTTTGAGGGCTGGTGTCGGGTTAAATGAGTTTGAGGGTTGGTGTCAGGTTAATTGAGTTTGAGGGTTGGTGTCAGGTTAAAGAAGTTTGAGGGTTGGTGTCAAGTTAAAGAAGTTTGAGGGTTGGTGTCAGGTTAAAGAAGTTTGAGGGTTGGTGTCAAGTTAAATGAGTTTGAGGGTTGGTGTCAAGTTAAATGAGTTTGAGGGTTGGTGTCAGGTTAAATGAGTTTGAGGGTTGGTGTCAAGTTAAATGAGTTTGAGGGTTGGTGTCGGGTTAAATGAGTTTGAGGGTTGGTGTCAGGTTAAATGAGTTTGAGGGTTGGTGTCGGGTTAAATGAGTTTGAGGGTTGGTGTCAGGTTAAATGAGTTTGAGGGTTGGTGTCGGGTTAAATGAGTTTGAGGGTTGGTGTCGGGTTAAATGAGTTTGAGGGTTGGTGTCGGGTTAAATGAGTTTGAGGGTTGGTGTCGTTTTAAACGAGTTTGAGGGTTGGTGTCAGGTTAAATGAGTTTGAGGGTTGGTGTCAGGTTAAATGAGTTTGAGGGTTGGTGTCAGGTTAATTGAGTTTGAGGGTTGGTGTCAGATTAAAGAAGTTTGAGGGTTGGTGTCAAGTTAAAGAAGTTTGAGGTTTGGTGTCAGGTTAAATGAGTTTGAGGGTTGGTGTCAAGTTAAAGAAGTTTGAGGGTTGGTGTCAGGTTAAATGAGTTTGAGGGTTGGTGTCAGGTTAAATGAGTTTGAGGGTTGGTGTCAGGTTAAATGAGTTTGAGGGTTGGTGTCAAGTTAAATGAGTTTGAGGGCTGGTGTCGGGTTAAATGAGTTTGAGGGTTGGTGTCAGGTTAATTGAGTTTGAGGGTTGGTGTCAGGTTAAAGAAGTTTGAGGGTTGGTGTCAAGTTAAAGAAGTTTGAGGGTTGGTGTCAGGTTAAAGAAGTTTGAGGGTTGGTGTCAAGTTAAATGAGTTTGAGGGTTGGTGTCAAGTTAAATGAGTTTGAGGGTTGGTGTCAGGTTAAATGAGTTTGAGGGTTGGTGTCAAGTTAAATGAGTTTGAGGGTTGGTGTCGGGTTAAATGAGTTTGAGGGTTGGTGTCAGGTTAAATGAGTTTGAGGGTTGGTGTCAGGTTAAATGAGTTTGAGGGTTGGTGTCAAGTTAAATGAGTTTGAGGGCTGGTGTCGGGTTAAATGAGTTTGAGGGTTGGTGTCAAGTTAATTGAGTTTGAGGGTTGGTGTCGGGTTAAATGAGTTTGAGGGTTGGTGTCAGGTTAAATGAGTTTGAGGGTTGGTGTCAAGTTAAAGAAGTTTGCGGGTTGGTGTCAAGTTAAATGAGTTTGAGGGCTGGTGTCAAGTTAAAGAAGTTTGAGGGTTGGTGTCAAGTTAAATTAGTTTGAGGGTTGGTGTCAGGTTAAATGAGTTTGAGGGTTGGTGTCAAGTTAAATGAGTTTGAGGGTTGGTGTCAGGTTAATGAAGTTTGAGGGTTGGTGTCAGGTTAAATGAGTTTGAGGGCTGGTGTCAGGTTAAACTAGTTTGAGGGCTGGTGTCGGGTTAAATGAGTTTGAGGGTTGGTGTCGTTTTAAACGAGTTTGAGGGTTGGTGTCAGGTTAAATGAGTTTGAGGGTTGGTGTCAGGTTAAATGAGTTTGAGGGTTGGTGTCAGGTTAATTGAGTTTGAGGGTTGGTGTCAGATTAAAGAAGTTTGAGGGTTGGTGTCAAGTTAAAGAAGTTTGAGGTTTGGTGTCAGGTTAAATGAGTTTGAGGGTTGGTGTCAAGTTAAAGAAGTTTGAGGGTTGGTGTCAGGTTAAATGAGTTTGAGGGTTGGTGTCAGGTTAAATGAGTTTGAGGGTTGGTGTCAGGTTAAATGAGTTTGAGGGTTGGTGTCAAGTTAAATGAGTTTGAGGGCTGGTGTCGGGTTAAATGAGTTTGAGGGTTGGTGTCAGGTTAATTGAGTTTGAGGGTTGGTGTCAGGTTAAAGAAGTTTGAGGGTTGGTGTCAAGTTAAAGAAGTTTGAGGGTTGGTGTCAGGTTAAAGAAGTTTGAGGGTTGGTGTCAAGTTAAATGAGTTTGAGGGTTGGTGTCAAGTTAAATGAGTTTGAGGGTTGGTGTCAGGTTAAATGAGTTTGAGGGTTGGTGTCAAGTTAAATGAGTTTGAGGGTTGGTGTCGGGTTAAATGAGTTTGAGGGTTGGTGTCAGGTTAAATGAGTTTGAGGGTTGGTGTCAGGTTAAATGAGTTTGAGGGTTGGTGTCAAGTTAAATGAGTTTGAGGGCTGGTGTCGGGTTAAATGAGTTTGAGGGTCGGTGTCAAGTTAATTGAGTTTGAGGGTTGGTGTCGGGTTAAATGAGTTTGAGGGTTGGTGTCAGGTTAAATGAGTTTGAGGGTTGGTGTCAAGTTAAAGAAGTTTGCGGGTTGGTGTCAAGTTAAATGAGTTTGAGGGCTGGTGTCAAGTTAAAGAAGTTTGAGGGTTGGTGTCAAGTTAAATTAGTTTGAGGGTTGGTGTCAGGTTAAATGAGTTTGAGGGTTGGTGTCAAGTTAAATGAGTTTGAGGGTTGGTGTCAGGTTAATGAAGTTTGAGGGTTGGTGTCAGGTTAAATGAGTTTGAGGGCTGGTGTCAGGTTAAACTAGTTTGAGGGCTGGTGTCGGGTTAAATGAGTTTGAGGGCTGGTGTCAAGTTAATTGAGTTTGAGGGTTGGTGTCGGGTTAAATGAGTTTGAGGGTTGGTGTCAGGTTAAATGAGTTTGAGGGTTGGTGTCAAGTTAAAGAAGTTTGAGGGTTGGTGTCAAGTTAAATGAGTTTGAGGGCTGGTGTCAAGTTAAAGAAGTTTGAGGGTTGGTGTCAAGTTAAATTAGTTTGAGGGTTGGTGTCAGGTTAAATGAGTTTGAGGGTTGGTGTCAAGTTAAATGAGTTTGAGGGTTGGTGTCAGGTTAATGAAGTTTGAGGGTTGGTGTCAGGTTAAATGAGTTTGAGGGCTGGTGTCAGGTTAAACTAGTTTGAGGGCTGGTGTCGGGTTAAATGAGTTTGAGGGCTGGTGTCGGGTTAAATGAGTTTGAGGGCTGGTGTCGGGTTAAATGAGTTTGAGGGCTGGTGTCGGGTTAAATGAGTTTGAGGGCTGGTGTCGGGTTAAATGAGTTTGAGGGTTGGTGTCAAGTTAAATGAGTTTGAGGGTTGGTGTCAAGTTAAATGAGTTTGAGGGTTGGTGTCAGGTTAAATTAGTTTGAGGGCTGGTGTCGGGTTAAATGAGTTTGAGGGTTGGTGTCAAGTTAATTGAGTTTGAGGGTTGGTGTCAGGTTAAATGAGTTTGAGGGTTGGTGTCGGGTTAAATGAGTTTGAGGGTTGGTGTCAGGTTAAATGAGTTTGAGGGTTGGTGTCGGGTTAAATGAGTTTGAGGGTTGGTGTCGGGTTAAATGAGTTTGAGGGTTGGTGTCGGGTTAAATGAGTTTGAGGGTTGGTGTCAAGTTAATTGAGTTTGAGGGTTGGTGTCGGGTTAAATGAGTTTGAGGGTTGGTGTCAGGTTAAATGAGTTTGAGGGTTGTTGTCGGGTTAAATGAGTTTGAGGGTTGGTGTCGGGTTAAATGAGTTTGAGGGTTCGTGTCGGGTTAAATGAGTTTGAGGGTTGTTGTCGGGTTAAATGAGTTTGAGGGTTGTTGTCGGGTTAAATGAGTTTGAGGGTTGTTGTCGGGTTAAATGAGTTTGAGGGTTGTTGTCGGGTTAAATGAGTTTGAGGGTTCGTGTCGGGTTAAATGAGTTTGAGGGTTGTTGTCGGGTTAAATGAGTTTGAGGGTTGTTGTCGGGTTAAATGAGTTTGAGGGTTGGTGTCGGGTTAAATGAGTTTGAGGGTTGGTGTCGGGTTAATTGAGTTTGAGGGTTGGTGTTGGGTTAATTGAGTTTGAGGGTTGGTGTCGGGTTAATTGAGTTTGAGGGTTGGTGTCGGGTTAAATGAGTTTGAGGGCTGGTGTCAAGTTAAATGAGTTTGAGGGTTGGTGTCGGGTTAATTGAGTTTGAGGGTTGGTGTCGGGTTAAATGAGTTTGAGGGTTGGTGTCGGGTTAAATGAGTTTGAGGGTTGGTGTCAGGTTAAATGAGTTTGAGGGTTGGTGTCGGGTTAAATGAGTTTGAGGGTTGGTGTCAGGTTAAATGAGTTTGAGGGCTGGTGTCAAGTTAAATGAGTTTGAGGGTTGGTGTCGGGTTAAATGAGTTTGAGGGTTGGTGTCGGGTTAAATGAGTTTGAGGGAGGGTGTCAGGTTAATTGAGTTTGAGGGTTGGTGTCAAGTTAAATGAGTTTGAGGTTTGGTGTCAGGTTAAATGAGTTTGAGGGTTGGTGTCAAGTTAAATGGGTTTGAGGGTTGGTGTCAGGTTAAATGAGTTTGAGGGTTGGTGTCAAGTTAAATGAGTTTGAGGGTTGGTGTCGTTTTAAACGAGTTTGAGGGTTGGTGTCAGGTTAAATGAGTTTGAGGGTTGGTGTCAGGTTAAATGAGTTTGAGGGTTGGTGTCAGGTTAATTGAGTTTGAGGGTTGGTGTCAGATTAAAGAAGTTTGAGGGTTGGTGTCAAGTTAAAGAAGTTTGAGGTTTGGTGTCAGGTTAAATGAGTTTGAGGGTTGGTGTCAAGTTAAAGAAGTTTGAGGGTTGGTGTCAGGTTAAATGAGTTTGAGGGTTGGTGTCAGGTTAAATGAGTTTGAGGGTTGGTGTCAGGTTAAATGAGTTTGAGGGTTGGTGTCAAGTTAAATGAGTTTGAGGGCTGGTGTCGGGTTAAATGAGTTTGAGGGTTGGTGTCAGGTTAATTGAGTTTGAGGGTTGGTGTCAGGTTAAAGAAGTTTGAGGGTTGGTGTCAAGTTAAAGAAGTTTGAGGGTTGGTGTCAGGTTAAAGAAGTTTGAGGGTTGGTGTCAAGTTAAATGAGTTTGAGGGTTGGTGTCAAGTTAAATGAGTTTGAGGGTTGGTGTCAGGTTAAATGAGTTTGAGGGTTGGTGTCAAGTTAAATGAGTTTGAGGGTTGGTGTCGGGTTAAATGAGTTTGAGGGTTGGTGTCAGGTTAAATGAGTTTGAGGGTTGGTGTCGGGTTAAATGAGTTTGAGGGTTGGTGTCAGGTTAAATGAGTTTGAGGGTTGGTGTCGGGTTAAATGAGTTTGAGGGTTGGTGTCGGGTTAAATGAGTTTGAGGGTTGGTGTCGGGTTAAATGAGTTTGAGGGTTGGTGTCAAGTTAATTGAGTTTGAGGGTTGGTGTCAGGTTAAATGAGTTTGAGGGTTGGTGTCAGGTTAAATGAGTTTGAGGGTTGGTGTCAGGTTAAATGAGTTTGAGGGTTGGTGTCGGGTTAAATGAGTTTGAGGGTTGGTGTCGGGTTAAATGAGTTTGAGGGTTGGTGTCGGGTTAAATGAGTTTGAGGGTTGGTGTCAGGTTAAATGAGTTTGAGGGTTGGTGTCAGGTTAAATGAGTTTGAGGGTTGGTGTCAGGTTAAATGAGTTTGAGGGTTGGTGTCAGGTTAAATGAGTTTGAGGGTTGGTGTCAGGTTAAATGAGTTTGAGGGTTGGTGTCGGGTTAATGAAGTTACTAATTTTCAGAACTTTTTGGACATTTTGATGTTCTTGTAAAAGCTTTAAATATCAGGGCTTTTCTTTTTCTACTTTGAAAGTTTATTGGACAGCCTTCTAGGTGTGTCATGTAGGGATTGACGGCTCTACCCAAGGGTCTCATCCTCTGCGGTTCCTGAAAGGCGTGCGTTGGCTCAGACCAGCCTTTGGCACCGACCTGGGATGTGGATTTTGTCCTGGACGCTCTTTGCGAGCCTCTGTTAGAACCTTTGGAGTCTGTGGATATAGAGGTCTTTTCCTACAGACTGCCCTTGTCATGGCCTCGGCAGCCGAGCGCGTTGGGGCTATCTCTACGTACTGTCGGTACACCCTTCTTGTTGAGAGTGTGTGTCTGGCGATTCCAAGATGGTGTTAGGTCATAATGCAGCTTTTTGCTCGTAAGGTTATGCCTTTATCCTACAGGTCTCTAGCTTCTGAGATGTTCCCTGTCTCACCTCCTCCGTTTTCTTCCACTGAACAGAGGTTGTTGTTCCACTGAACAGAGGTTGCTGTTCCACTGAACAGAGGTTGAAAGACCAGTGTTCTGTTGTTTTGGACTTGCTTTTCCCTGTACGAGTTCTGACATTTCAGGCACACAAGGTAACTACTGTTTTTGGAACCATGGGGTCTATGGACTTGAGCTGCAGTGGCAGTGTGCATAGCCAAGCTGCTGCCAAGTTGGAGCAGGTTCTGATTCCCTATATGGGGCTCTGACAGTAAAGGCTTCTCAGGTAAGTATTGGTGAAAAAGGTGGCTTCTGTCACCCCTATTTGGAGCCTGTAGAACATGTGTGTGCCTGGGCTGCTCTGGGCCTCCTAGTTTGGTACCCTCTGAGCCGGCTTGGGGTGTGATTGTATGTCCCCATAGTGTGTTAAACCAAGTGACCGACTACTGTTCCCTGAAGGAGGGAAGGAGGTATAACATATATTGACCCTGCAACGTCAGGTTGATTGCTAAATAGAGTTATTGTGTAATAGTGTGTAATAGCCAGGAAGGCCTTCCGGTGGGCGGGTTATGCATTTATTGGCCTATTGGGCATGTTTTTTGTTTTGTTCAGGTGAATTGTTTTGTTCAGCTTTTAATTGTAATCAGAGCACTGATATAAATACTACGCATGCCAGTCTCTCTTGGCTAAGAGTTACGGAGAGACTGACAGCATCACTTCTTCTTTTTATAGGAAACATTAATGTGTTGTGTGTCAATTTTCTCACAGCTCTGACACACACACACTTATTCCATCAGACATGCCACCAGGGGTCTTTTCACAGTCCCAAATCCAGAACAATTTCAAGAAAACGTACAGTATTATATAGCGCCCTTATTTCATGGACCTTCCTTCCTTTAGACCATTAGACATTTTAGAGCATATAAACCCAGCCATTATTACATTAGCTAATCTGACCATTTAATCAGCCTCAGCTCTCTCCGTCTGAATTCACTCAGAGAATGAGGCTGATCATAGAAAAAGGGGGAGAAGAGCAGACGAGAGCAGAGAAACACAACAGAGTGACGACGATGTCTACAGTATTGGGTGCAGAAACATAGGACTCTCTGCTAGGCCCACAGAGAGAGAGAGAGAGAGAGAGAGAGAGAGAGAGAGAGCGAGAGAGAGAGAGAGAGAGAGAGAGAGAGAGAGAGAGAGAGAGAGAGAGAAAGAGAGAGAGAGATAAAAGAGACAATTAACAGACAATAGGAGAGAGAGACCTTGAGGTTATTTGGCTTGCGTTCCACCTGCTGTCCACTTTAGATTTCCATTTAACCAATGATGGTTCCACTCTCTTAATTAGGGCACCATTAGTTACGCAGTAATTATCCGTGCTATCTATTGCTGCATCACTAATGGTGAGGATGAAGCAGTAGATGGAATGTTTACTGTCCTGTTGTGTGTTTGTGTGTTTTCATTCCTTATATATGTGTGTGTGTGTGTGTGTGGTTGTGTGTTATCATTCCTTATATATGTGTGTGTGTGTGGTTGTGTGTTATCATTCCTTATATGTGTGTGTGTGTGTGGTTGTGTGTTATCATTCCTTATATGTGTGTGTGTGTGTGGTTGTGTGTTATCATTCCTTATATGTGTGTGTGTGTGTGTGGTTGTGTGTTATCATTCCTTATATATGTGTGTGTGTGTGGTTGTGTGTTATCATTCCTTATATGTGTGTGTGTGTGTGTGGTTGTGTGTTATCATTCCTTATATGTGTGTGTGTGTGTGTGGTTGTGTGTTATCATTCCTTATATATGTGTGTGTGTGTGGTTGTGTGTTATCATTCCTTATATATGTGTGTGTGTGTGGTTGTGTGTTATCATTCCTTATATGTGTGTGTGTGTGTGTGGTTGTGTGTTATCATTCCTTATATGTGTGTGTGTGTGTGTGGTTGTGTGTTATCATTCCTTATATATGTGTGTGTGTGTGGTTGTGTGTTATCATTCCTTATATGTGTGTGTGTGTGTGTGTTTGTGTGTTATCATTCCTTATATGTGTGTGTGTGTGTGTGGTTGTGTGTTATCATTCCTTATATGTGTGTGTGTGTGTGTGGTTGTGTGTTATCATTCCTTATATGTGTGTGTGTGTGTGTGTGGTTGTGTGTTATCATTCCTCCAGCATAACTGCTGCAGTATAATATATATGTTTTAGTTGCTCAGGTGTTCGGGGAAGATGAAACACCTGAGCCCAATGCTGAATTTAAGAGAGAGAGAGAGAGAAAAAAAAGAGAGAATATAGGGAAGATAAATAAATGCCACTCTTAAATAATAAAACCCCTTTTTCATTTTGCAAATGAAAATGCTACCCCTGGTGATTATCTGTGTCTCTCTCTCTCTGTGTGGCTTGGGGATTTGTCATGGGCCATGGGGGTATGTTGTCGTTTGAGTGAGGCTAAGGTTGAGGGAAAGGCGGAGGTTGAGGGAAAGGCGGAGGTTGAGGGAGAGGCTTAGGCTGAGGGAGAGGTGGAGGTTGAGGTTGAGGCTGTGAGTGAGTCTGTGAGAGAGGTGTAGGTAGAGGCTGACGCTGTGAGCGAAGCTGAGGGAGAGGCTGACACTGAGGGAGATGCTGAGGGAGAGGCTAAGACTGTGAGCTAGGCTGTGAGCGAGTCAGAGGGAGAGGCTGAGGGAGAGGCTGAGGGAGAGACTGAGGCTGAGGGAGAGGCTGAGGCTGATGTTGTGATCGAGCTGGTGAGCGAGGCTGAGGGAGAGGCTGACACTGTGAGAGACGCTGAGAGAGTGGCTGAGGCTGCAAGCGAGGCTGTGAGCTGTGAGCGAGCCAGAGGGAGAGGCTGAGGTTGAGGGAGAAGCTGAGACTGGGGGAGAGGCTGAGACTGTGAGAGAGGTGTATGGAGAGGCTGAGGCTGTGAGCGACGTTGAGTGGGAGGCTGAGGGAGGGACTGAGGCTGTGAGCAAAGGCTGAGGGAAAGGCTGAGGTTGAGGGAGAGGCTGAGACTGTGAGCAAAGGCTGAGGGAAAGGCTGAGGGAAAGGCTGAGGGAAAGGCTGAGGGAAAGGCTGAGGGAAAGGCTGAGGGAAAGGCTGAGGGAAAGGCTGAGGGAAAGGATGAGAGAAAGGCTGAGGGAAAGGCTGAGGGAGAGGCTGAGGGAAAGGCTGAGGGAAAGGCTGAGGTTGAGGATGAGGGAAAGGCTGAGGGAAAGGCTGAGGGAAAGGCTGAGGGAAAGGCTGAGGGAAAGGCTGAGGTTGAGGATGAGAGAAGTCATGCTGCTGCTGTGGTAATGTGTTTGACACAATTAACCACTGCAATTTGGCAGACGACTAAAAACATTAGGCCCTTAATCCAATCCAGCGCAAACGGGCCTCTCCGTCTTTACAGGATCCGTGTGATTTACTGTACGTCGTTCCCGAGGAGACAAACAACACATTTTACTAACTTTGCTAAAAAAAATCTAAAAAACGGAGCATATGCCATGGTTGAAAGATCCTGGGCCAAAACACAATTAACACGTCTGTTTTAGCATAGCCGGGCCTAGCATTGATTAGCTGTAATCAAAGTGAAACAAACAGCAGTTCTCCCAGAGGAGACAGCCAGCCAAGCTTAGGAATGTTACTCAGAGGGTTTCATCCTGCCGGCGTTTTAGTTTGTTTGATGATGATAGGTCTCGTTTGTATAATGGTGGGAAAAAAAAGTTGTCAATGTCTACATGCACTCTGGAAATGATAAACAATCGAATTCTACACGATACAGGCCCATATGGACCTTCAATTTACTTTAGGCCCTTGTTGAAGACAGCTGTTTTGTTCTAACTAGCATCAGGGCAACATATTCAACTATTTGAGTCAAGTAGTCACTGTTCTGTCAAATAACATGTCCAATAGAGGTTTACTGTGAAGTTATATGATTCATCCCATTGGTTTTGGTAATCACTTCCTATATGTTAATTTGATATTTTATTAGGATTCTCATTGGTTGTTGTGAAAGCAGCAGCTTCTCTTCCTGGGCTCCACACAAAACATGAAACATGACATAATAGATAACATTAATGAACAAGAACAGCTCCAGGATAGAACTACATAAATGTAAAAAACGGCACACATAGCTGTACACATTGATAAATACACACAAACTGTCAAGGTCAAATAGGGGAGAGGCGTTGTGCCGTGAGCTGTTTTAAAAAAAAAAACATTTTGCTGTTCTTTTCAGCAATATGAGATGGAAGAGAGTTCCAAGCAGTAATGGCTCTATATAATATTGTACTCTTTCTTTATTTTGTTCTTGTATTTGTTAATATAATATACATTCAAAACAATTCACAATCCTTACACTATCTATCTATCATCACTATCTATAGCCTGATTTACATCAGTCACTACTCCCTGTGAACACAGCAGTTAAACATCATGTAGAGTCCAGTCAGTGTTCTGATTTGAGATGAGTGGTTGTCAAGACAACTGTTTCTAAATGCTTACAGCCGTTAAAACTAGATACCGTATCGATAACTTGGTCTTAATGCATCTCCATCATGTTACCATTATCTCATACGGGTGCCATGAATACATTCCAGTCAATGCCTAGTAGTCTAGTGGTTAGAGAGATGGGCCAGTAACCAGCAGGTAGCCTAGTGGTTAGAGCGTTGTGCCAGTAACGAGCAGGTAGCCTAGTGGTTAGAGCGTTGGGCCAGTAACCAGCAGGTAGCCTAGTGGTTAGAGCGATGGGCCAGTAACCAGCAGGTAGCCTAGTGGTTAGAGTGTTGGACTAGTGACCAGCAGGTAGCCTAGTGGTTAGAGTGTTGGGCCAGTAACCAGCAGGTAGCCTAGTGGTTAGAGCGTTGGGCCAGTAACCAGCATGTAGCCTAGTGGTTAGAGCGTTGGACTAGTGACCAGCAGGTAGCCTAGTGGTTACAGCGTTGGACTAGTGACCAGCAGGTAGCCTAGTGGTTAAAGCGTTGGGCCAGTAACCAGCACGTAGCCTAGTGGTTAGAGCGTTGTGCCAGTAACCAGCAGGTAGCCTAGTGGTTAGAGCGTTGGGCCAGTAACCAGCAGGTAGCCTAGTGGTTAGAGCGATGGGCCAGTAACCAGCAGGTAGCCTAGTGGTTAGAGTGTTGGGCCACAATTTATTTAATTTGATTTATTTCACCTTTTTTTTAACCAGATAGGCAAGTTGAGAACAAGTTCTCATTTACAATTGCGACTTGGCCAAGATAAAGCAAAGCAGTTTGACACATACAACAACACAGAGTTACACATGGAGTAAAACAAACATACAGTCAATAATACAGTATAAACAAGTCTATATACGATGTGAGCAAATGAGGTGAGATAAGGGAGGTAAAGGCAAAAAAAGGCCATGGTGGCGAAGTAAATACAATATAGCAAGTAAAACACTGGAATGGTAGATTTGCAATGGAAGAATGTGCAATGTAGAAATAAAAAAATAATGGGGTGCAAAGGAGCAAAATAAATAAATAAATACAGTTGGGAAAGAGGTAGTTGTTTGGGCTAAATTATAGGTGGGCTATGTACAGGTGCAGTAATCTGTGAGCTGCTCTGACAGTTGGTGCTTAAAGCTAGTGAGGGAGATAAGTGTTTCCAGTTTCAGAGATTTTTTGTAGTTCGTTCCAGTCATTCGCAGCAGAGAACTGGAAGGAGAGGCGGCCAAAGAAAGAATTGGTCTTGGGGGTGACTAGAGAGATATACCTGCTGGAGCGTGTGCTACAGCTGGGAGATGCTATGGTGACCAGCGAGCTGAGATAAGGGGGGACTTTACCTAGCAGGGTCTTGTAGATGACCTGGAGCCAGTTGGTTTGGAGACGAGTAAGAAGCGAGGGCCAGCCAACGAGAGCGTACAGGTCGCAGTGGTGGGTTGTATATGGGGCTTTGGTGAAAAAACGGATGGCACTGTGATAGACTGCATCCAATTTATTGAGTAGGGTATTGGAGGCTATTTTGTAAATGACATCGCGGAACTCAAGGATTGGTAGGATGGTCAGTTTTACAAGGTTATGTTTGGCAGCATGAGGGAAGGATGCTTTGTTTGCGAAATAGGAAGCCAATTCTAGATTTATCTTTGGATTGGAGATGTTTGATGTGAGTCTGGAAGGAGAGTTTACAGTCTAACCAGACACCTAGGTATTTGTAGTTGTCCACATATTCTAAGTTAGAGCGGTCCAGAGTAGTGATGTTGGACAGGCGGGCAGGTGCAGGCAGCGATCGGTTGAAGAGCATTCATTTAGTTTTACTTGTATTCAAGAGCAATTGGAGGCCACGGAAGGGCAGTTGTATGGCAATGAAGCTCACCTGGAGGGTTGTTAACACAGTGTCCAAAGAAGGGCCAGAAGTATACAGAATGGTGTCGTCTGTGTAGTGGTGGATCAGAGACTCACCAGCAGCAAGAGCGGCATCATTGATGTACAGAGAGAAAAGAGTCGGTCCAATAATTGAACCCTGTGGCACCCCCATAGAGACTACCAGAGGCCCGGACAACAGACCCTCCGATTTGACACACTGAACTCTATCAGAGAAGTAGTTGGTGAACCAGGCGAGGCAATCATTTGAGAAACAAACAAAGGCTCCATTGTAAACTAAAACAATTAAAACTAACCTAAACAACAGTATACAAGGCATATTGACATTGGAGAGAGACATACAGCGAGGCATAAAGTAATCACAGTTGTTGATTTGGAGAGCTAGCTAGGCAACAACGGGTGAGACAACAGCAGCTAATCAGCTAAAACAACAACAACAGGTAAAATGGCGATGACTGGGCAGAGAGGGTCGGTTAACTACACACAGAGCCTGAATTCCCGGCAGATAAACAATAAATAAACAGAATGGAGTACAGTGATTAATGGACAGTCCAGCAGGCATCAGCTATGTAGCCAAGTGATCATAGGGTCCAGGGGATATCAATAGATGGAACAGGGAAGCCGCAGAGTAGTCGCTACTACGCTAGCACGCGGGCGACACTGCGTGTAAAATTTGTAGCCCAGGGCTAGTAGAAGAGTCTGTTTCAACGTCCGACTGAGGCCAGTTGAAGGCACAGCGGATGGAGTATTTGTCGGCAGACCTGTCGTGATGGTGCGGCGGAGCACCATGTCGACAAAGGATCTAAACCAGAAGGCGAAAGAGGTATTGTAGTTGTAGTAAATTAGTTTGCTAGCCGGGAGATGCGCCTGGCTTACGGCTAACTGGTGCTAGCTTCGGGGCAGGGGCGTTAGCCACTATAGCCACTCGGTAGCAGCGGTGATCCGGTGCCAAGGTCCAGAGTTTATGGCAAGGATCCGGTGGAGTAGTGGGTTCTAGCCTTGTTTGGGTGGTGTTCGGGTGAACAACTGAGTAGGCCGGGAGGTAGGCCTCGGGGATAGCTTCGGTACTAGGTAACTCGGTGGGTGCTAGCTAGCTGTGAAGATCAGGAGTAATGGTCCAGGGATTACAGCAGGAATCCGGAGTTGTAGTGGAGAGACAGTCCGATACTGGTAGGCTGGCGAGTATTATCCAGGCTAAAAAAAGGGATGGTATCTGTGCAGAAGGTAAAGGCCGCTAGCAGTGGCTAACAATGACTAAATAGCTTGTAGCTAATTAGCTGGTTAGCTTCTGATGTCTAGGTGGTTCTTGCTATAAGGTCTAAAAATGTAAAATAATAGCGGTTCCGTATCACATTGGGTGAGGCAGGTTACTGGAAGGTATAATTTAATTCAAATGGAAAAGAGATTGAAAATAAAATTGAAATATATACAAAAAGACGAAAAAATACAAAAGTACACGAGTGGACGAACAAAACACGTCTGCACTGCTACGCCATCTTGGATCACTACATCGAATCCCCGAGCTGAAAAGGATAAAAATCTGTTGTTCTGAACAAGGCAGTTAACTGACTGCTCCTCGATCAGCCTTCATTGTAATTAAGAATTTTCCTCTTAATTAATAACTGATCTGACTAGATAAAGGTGAAACAAAATGGAAAAAATAACTAGAGTGAGAAAATGTTTCATAGAATATAATTACCTTCAGAGGAGAGAAGAACGTTGCCAAACAATAATTAGTGTCAGAGTGTGTTCTCCATTTGACAGCTCTTTTTATAGTATAAAATATAACATGTACATTGTTGGTCCCATGTTTCATGTGCTGAAATTAAAGATCCCTGAACTTCTATACACAAATGTTCTCCACCTGACAGGTGTGGGATATCAAGAAACTGATTCAACATTATGATCATTACACAGGTGCACCTTGTGCTGGGGGAAAGCCACAGGTGTCTCAAGTTTTGAGGGAGCATGCAATTGGCATGCTGACTACAGGAATGTTCACCAGAGCTGTTGCCAGATAATTGAATGTTCATTTCTCAACCATAACCCACCTCCAACATTGTCTTAGAAAATTTGGCAATACAGCCTCACAACCACAGACCAAGTGTGCGGCATTGTGTGGGTGAGCGGTTTGCTGATGTCAACGTTGTGAACAGAGTGCCCCATGGTGACGGTGGGGTTATGGTATGGTGGTTGCTGATGTCAACGTTGTGAACAGAGTGCCCCATGGTGGCGGTGGGGTTATGGTATGGGGCAGGCATAAACTACGGACATAAACACAATTACATTTTATTGATGACAATTTAAATGCACAGAGATACAATGAAGAGGTCCTGAGGCCCGTTGTCATGCCGTTCATCTGCCGTCACCTCATGTTTCAGCATGATAATGCACGGCCCCATGTGGCAAGGACCTGTAACACAATTCCTGGAAGCTGAACATGTCCCAGTTCTTCCATGGACTGCATACCCACCAGACATGCCACCCATTGAGCATGTTTGGGATGCTCTGGGTCGATGTTTACGACAACATGTTCCAGTTGCCGCCAATATCCAGCAACTTCACACAGACATTGAAGAGGAGTGGGACAACATTCCACAGACCACAATTAACAGCCTGATTAAAGGATACATTTTTGTTCAGTATGGTATCCTTGACGACTATTTTAGGAATTATAAGTAACGGACATTGACTGTCATAACTACCGATCTGACAAATGATCAGAGATAATTGATCAGAGATCGATGATCAGAGATCATTGTCTGTGGCCTCAAGCTTGAGGTTATAGTGGGATTGTGTGTTGTCATGGTAACTTCTCTACTGACTGTTGTTAAGAGTTGAACAGTGTGTTGCCATGGTAACTTCTCTACTGTTTGTTATTATGAGTTGATCAGTGTTTTGTGTTGATCACTGCTCTGTCTCTCATGGTATTGGAAACCTCCCTCCCTCTTGAATTGTCTCTCTCCCTCCCTCCCTCCCTCCCTCCCTCCCTCCCTCCCTCCCTCCCTCCCAGAGATGTCCAAAGGTGCACATTTTAAGGCTAACATTTCTTTAAGTCTGTCTCGCTGGCTGTGTGGATTGGATAGCCTACAGCGCTTGGTGATTAGGCTACAGCCATGTTGGTGCTGACGTGGCCGTGCGAGATACTAGCCGTGTCCTCTATCTCCCAGAGGCTGATGGGAACGAGAATCAGAGAATCACTCCTTCCTCACGACCAGAGAAGGGCTCCATCTACTCACATTTTATCTCTTTTAAATGTTTTCATGTCCCAGCATTTTGGAAAGAGTCACAGGAACTCCAATAGAACTTGACGACAGGCACAACCAGGGAGACAGGGGGAGAATAAACAGGAGAAAGAGAAGATTAACATGCTTGACGACAGGCACAACCAGGGAGACAGGGGGAAAATAAACAGGAGAAAGAGAAGATTAACATGCTTGATGACAGGCACAACCAGGGAGACAGGGGGGAAAATAAACAGGAGAAAGAGAAGATTAACATGCTTGACGACAGGCACAACCAGGGAGACAGGGGGAGAATAAACAGGAGAAAGAGAAGATTAACATGCTTGACGACAGGCATAACCAGGGAGACAGGGGGAAAATAAACAGGAGAAAGAGAAGATTAACATGCTTGACGACAGGCACAACCAGGGAGACAGGGGGGAAAATAAACAGGAGAAAGAGAAGATTAACATGCTTGACGACAGGCACAACCAGGGAGACAGGGGGAAAATAAACAGGAGAAAGAGAAGATTAACATGCTTGACGACAGGCACAACCAGGGAGACAGGGGGAAAATAAACAGGAGAAAGAGAAGATTAACATGCTTGACGACAGGCACAACCAGGGAGACAGGGGGAAAATAAACAGGAGAAAGAGAAGATTAACATGCTTGATGACAGGCACAACCAGGGAGACAGGGGGGAAAATAAACAGGAGAAAGAGAAGATTAACATGCTTGACGACAGGCACAACCAGGGAGACAGGGGGAAAATAAACAGGAGAAAGAGAAGATTAACATGCTTGACGACAGGCACAACCAGGGAGACAGAGGGAAAATAAACAGGAGAAAGAGAAGATTAACATGCTTGACGACAGGCACAACCAGGGAGACAGAGGGAAAATAAACAGGAGAAAGAGAAGATTAACATGCTTGACACAGCAAAATGGCTTTTTAATTAAGGTTCCTGTTATCAGATAAATGTACAAGGGACGTGGTCAATTAAATGAGTTTCAGCAACAATAAAAAAATACATTTTCCCAAATTCACAAGCGCAGTACTTATAGCAGTGTTGAACATGTCACCCAGAGTGAATGAAAATGCTGGTAGAGAGATTAACAAGGAGCTGTGTGTGTGTGTGTGTGTGTGTGTGTGTGTGTGTGTGTGTGTGTGTGTGTGTGTGTGTGTGTGTGTGTGTGTGTGTGTGTGTGTGTGTGTGTGTGTGTGTGCGTGCGTGCGTGTGTGTGTGTGCGTGCGTGTGTGAAATGTGACTTTGCATATGTTCTGTATACGTTACAGAGGTTGTTTGGTAAACTATGTAGCAGTAAAAGCCTTCACAATGTGTGTCAGAAACTCACTCAAACAGACACAACATGTTAACTGCCCTGACCTGGTAGTGCTCTCTCCATAGAGGTAGTCTGGGCCAAACCTCTCCATATAGGTAGTCTGGGCCAAACCTCTCCATATAGGTAGTCTGGGCCAAACCTCTCCACATAGGTAGTCTGGGCCAAACCTCTCCACATAGGTAGTCTGGGCCAAACCTCTCCACATAGGTAGTCTGGGCCAAACCTCTCCACATCAAATCAAATCAAATCAAATTTTATTTGTCACATACACATGGTTAGCAGATGTTAATGCGAGTGTAGCGAAATGCTTGTGCTTCTAGTTCCGACAATGCAGTAATAACGAACAAGTAATCTAACTAACAATTCCAAAAAAACTACTGTCTTATACACAGTGTAAGGGGATAAGGAATATGTACATAAGGATATATGAATGAGTGATGGTACAGAGCAGCATAGGCAAGATACAGTAGATGATATCGAGTACAGTATAACATATGAGATGAGTATGTAAACAAAGTGGCATAGTTAAAGTGGCTAGTGATACATGTATTACATAAGGATGCAGTCGATGATATAGAGTACAGTATATACATATGCATATGAGATGAATAATGTAGGGTAAGTAACATTATATAAGGTAGCATTGTTTAAAGTGGCTAGTGATATATTTACATAATTTCCCATCAATTCCCATTATTAAAGTGGCTGGAGTTGAGTCAGTGTCATTGACAGTGTGTTGGCAGCAGCCACTCAATGTTAGTGGTGGCTGTTTAACAGTCTGATGGCCTTGAGATAGAAGCTGTTTTTCAGTCTCTCGGTCCCAGCTTTGATGCACCTGTACTGACCTCGCCTTCTGGATGACAGCGGGGTGAACAGGCAGTGGCTCGGGTGGTTGATGTCCTTGATGATCTTTATGGCCTGCCTGTAGCATCGGGTGGTGTAGGTGTCCTGGAGGGTAGGTAGTTTGCCCCCGGTGATGCGTTGTGCAGACCTCACTACCCTCTGGATAGCCTGCAGTTGCCATACCAGGCGGTGATACACCCCGCCAGGATGCTCTCGATTGTGCATCTGTAGAAGTTTGTGAGTGCTTTTGGTGACAAACCGAATTTCTTCAGCCTCCTGAGGTTGAAGAGGCGCTGCTGCGCCTTCTTCACGATGCTGTCTGTGTGAGTGGACCAATTCAGTTTGTCTGTGATGTGTATGCCAAGGAACTTAAAACTTGCTACCCTCTCCACTACTGTTCCATCGATGTGGATAGGGGGGTGTTCCCTCTGCTGTTTCCTGAAGTCCACAATCATCTCCTTAGTTTTGTTGACGTTGAGTGTGAGGTTATTTTCCTGACACCACACTCCGAGGGCCCTCACCTCCTCCCTGTAGGCCGTCTCGTCGTTGTTGGTAATCAAGCCTACCACTGTTGTGTCGTCCGCAAACTTGATGATTGAGTTGGAGGCGTGCGTGGCCACGCAGTCGTGGGTAAACAGGGAGTACAGGAGAGGGCTCAGAACGCACCCTTGTGGGGCCCCAGTGTTGAGGATCAGAGGGGTGGAGATGTTGTTGCCTACCCTCACCACCTGGGGGCGGCCCGTCAGGAAGTCCAGTACCCAGTTGCACAGGGCGGGGTCGAGACCCAGGGTCTCGAGCTTGATGACGAGCTTGGAGGGTACTATGGTGTTGAATGCCGAGCTGTAGTCGATGAACAGCATTCTCACATAGGTATTCCTCTTGTCCAGATGGGTTAGGGCAGTGTGCAGTGTGGTTGAGATTGCATCGTCTGTGGACCTATTTGGGCGGTAAGCAAATTGGAGTGGGTCTAGGGTGTCAGGTAGGGTGGAGGTGATATGGTCCTTGACTAGTCTCTCAAAGCACTTCATGATGACGGATGTGAGTGCTACGGGGCGGTAGTCGTTTAGCTCAGTTACCTTAGCTTTCTTGGGAACAGGAACAATGGTGGCCCTCTTGAAGCATGTGGGAACAGCAGACTGGTATAGGTATTGATTGAATATGTCCGTAAACACACCGGCCAGCTGGTCTGCGCATGCTCTGAGGGCGCGGCTGGGGATGCCGTCTGGGCCTGCAGCCTTGCGAGGGTTAACACGTTTAAATGTCTTACTCACCTCGGCTGCAGTGAAGGAGAGACCGCATGTTTTCGTTGCAGGCCGTATCAGTGGCACAGTATTGTCCTCAAAGCGGGCAAAAAAGTTATTTAGTCTGCCTGGGAGCAAGACATCCTGGTCCGTGACTGGGCTGGATTTCTTCCTGTAGTCCGTGATTGACTGTAGACCCTGCCACATGCCTCTTGTGTCTGAGCCGTTGAATTGAGATTCTACTTTGTCTCTGTACTGGCGCTTAGCTTGTTTGATAGCCTTGCGGAGGGAATAGCTGCACTGTTTGTATTCGGTCATGTTACCAGACACCTTGCCCTGATTAAAAGCAGTGGTTCGCGCTTTCAGTTTCACACGAATGCTGCCATCAATCCACGGTTTCTGGTTAGGGAATGTTTTAATCGTTGCTATGGGAACGACATCTTCAACGCACGTTCTAATGAACTCGCACACCGAATCAGCGTATTCGTCAATGTTGTTATCTGACGCAATACGAAACATCTCCCAGTCCACGTGATGGAAGCAGTCTTGGAGTGTGGAGTCAGCTTGGTCGGACCAGCGTTGGACAGACCTCAGCGTGGGAGCCTCTTGTTTTAGTTTCTGTCTGTAGGCAGGGATCAACAAAATGGAGTCGTGGTCAGCTTTTCCGAAAGGGGGGCGGGGCAGGGCCTTATATGCGTCGCGGAAGTTAGAGTAACAATGATCCAAGGTCTTTCCACCCCTGGTTGTGCAATCGATATGCTGATAAAATTTAGGGAGTCTTGTTTTCAGATTAGCCTTGTTAAAATCCCCAGCTACAATGAATGCAGCCTCCGGATAAATTGTTTCCAGTTTGCAGAGAGTTAAATAAAGTTCGTTCAGAGCCATCGATGTGTCTGCTTGGGGGGGATATATACGGCTGTGATTATAATCGAAGAGAATTCTCTTGGCAGATAATGCGGTCTACATTTGATTGTGAGGAATTCTAAATCAGGTGAACAGAAGGATTTGAGTTCCTGTATGTTTCTTTCATCACACCATGTCACGTTGGCCATAAGGCATACGCCCCCGCCCCTCTTCTTACCAGAGAGATGTTTGTTTCTGTCGGCGCGATGCGTGGAGAAACCCGTTGGCTGCACCACTTCGGATAGCGTCTCTCCGGTGAGCCACGTTTCCGCGAAGCAAAGAACATTACAGTCTCTGATGTCCCTCTGGAATGCTACCCTTGCTCGGATTTCATCAACCTTGTTGTCAAGAGACTGGACATTGGCAAGAAGAATGCTAGGGAGTGGTGCACGGTGTGCCCGTCTCCGGAGTCTGACCAGAAGACCGCCTCGTTTCCCTCTCTTTCGGAGTCGTTTTTTTGGGTCGCTGCATAGGATCCGCTCCGTTGTACTGTTTGTAAGGCAGAACACAGGATCCGCATCGCGAAAAACATATTCTTGGTCGTACTGATGGTGAGTTGACGCTGATCTTATATTCAGTAGTTCTTCTCGACTGTATGTAATGAAACCTAAGATGACCTGGGGTACTAATGTAAGAAATAACACGTAAAAAAACAAAAAACTGCATAGTTTCCTAGGAACGCGAAGCGAGGCGGCCATCTCTGTCGGCGCCTCGCTTCGCGAGGTAGTCTGGGCCAAACCTCTCCACATAGGTAGTCTGGGCCAAACCTCTCCACATAGGTAGTCTGGGCCAAACCTCTCCACATAGGTAGTCTGGGCCAAACCTCTCCATATAGGTAGTCTGGGCCAGACCACCATACCTCTCCATATAGGACCATAATCAGGACGGGGCCAGACCACCATACCTCTCCATATAGGACCATCATCAGGACGGGGCCAGACCATCATACCTCTCCATATAGGACCATAATCAGGACGG
>NC_034175.2:73598880-73628880 GCF_002021735.2 Oncorhynchus kisutch | reverse complement strand
TCAATTCAAGGGCTTTATTGGCATGGGAAACGTGTTAACATTGCCAAAGCAAGTGAGGTAGATAATATATACTCTCTCTCTCTCTCTCTCTCTCTCTTTCTGTCCTCTCTCTTTCTCTGTCTCTCTCTCTATCCTCTCTCCTTTGAGCCTTCTCTTTTATTTTCACTTTCTAATTCCCCTTCTTGGAGGTGAGTACTCTGGTTCAAGTGCTACATCGAGGTATGTTTGAGCTCCATTCGAACCACACAACGTTCAAAGTAAGAGAGGAAGGCTACATTTTCCTCTCTCCTGGGAGGCTGTAATGTTTCAGATAAAGGCCTTAGACGACAGAGACTGGGGAAGATACATGAAGTATAGAAGTTGGTAGATTCCCGAAGACCAATCTTTTTGCTATGAATGGGGAGACACACCTGTGCCCTTGCTAGGTACTCCAGTGTTTGGATGAAAGAAAAGAAAAGAAAATATATATATATATATATATTTTTTTTAACCTTTATTTAACTAGGCAAGTCAGTTAAGAATAAATTATTATTTACAACTACGGCCAAACAACAGTGGGTTAATTGCCTTGTTCAGGGGCAGAACGACAGATTTGTACCTTGTCAACTCAGAGATTTGACCTTGCAACCTTCCGGTTACTAGTTCAATGCTCTAACCACTAGGCTACCTGCTGTATAACACTATGTGAATGTGAACATGCTGCTTTTTATTGCGTGGCTGCTAGACCCATCCAAGTGGAGATGAGGTGCCAGATGGGTGTATATCTCATGATCAGCTAGTCCAACCACTCATTGCAAAATCATGGGCATTAATATGGAGTTGGTCCCCACTTTGCTGCTATAACAGACGCCACTCTTCTGGGAAGGCTTTCCTCTAGATGTTGGAACATTGCTGCTATAACAGCCTCCACTCTTCTGGGAAGGCTTTCCACTAGATGTTGGAACATTGCTGCTGTAACAGTCTCCACTCTTCTGGGAAGGCTTTCCACTAGATGTTGGAACATTGCTGCTATAACAGCCTCCACTCTTCTGGGAAGGCTTTCCACTAGATGTTGGAACATTGCTGCTATAACAGTCTCCACTCTTCTGGGAAGGCTTTCCATTAGATGTTGGAACGTTGCTGCTATAACAGCCTCCACTCTTCTGGGAAGGCTTTCCACTAGATGTTGGAACATTGCTGCTATAACAGTCTCCACTCTTCTGGGAAGGCTTTCCACTAGATGTTGGAACGTTGCTGCAGGGGACTTGCTTCCATTCAGCCACAAAAGTATTAGTGAGGTCGGGCACTAAAGTCGGACAATTAGGCCTGGCTCACAGCGCAAATTCATCCCTAATGTGTTCGATGGGGTTGAGGTCAGGGCTCTGAGCAGGCCAGTCAAGTTCTTCCACACCTATCTCTACAAACCATTTATGGAAAAGGACTTCCCCAAACTGTTGACACAAAGTAATGACGGTGCCACATTGGATGTCACTGAGCTCTTAAAAGTCTGGGCCATTTTGGATGTCAATGTTTGTCTATGGAGATTGCATGGCTGTGTTCACACTTTTATACACCTGTCAGCAACGGGCGTACATACTTTTGTATATAGCCAGTGTATATCCAAAGATCAATGTATTTCATTATATAGGACCGAGAGAGAGAGAGTTTACTTTTAATTTTTTATTTCACTTTTGTTTTTTGTCTATTTCACTTGCTTTGACAGTGTAAATATAGGTTTCCCATGCCAATAAACACCTTTGAATTGAATTGAGAGAGACAGCTGAGGGGTAAAGGATTTTCAGGAAGTGAAACCAGTGTGTTGATGAGAGTAATCAGCAGGTAGGGAGGGTCTGTCACACTATTCATCCTCTCTACTCCTCCTCTCTTCCTCTCCACTTATCCTCCTCATTTGTTGCCACACACAGTATAGAACACTCCTACAGGCACAGGGACACTGTCCTTTCTCCCTCTATCATTACACCCTGTCCCCCTGTCCCCCTGTCCCCCGTCCCCCCGGTCTCTCTCTGTTATACAGACCACCACACAGGCTCTTTCTCTCACCCAGTCCTGTCAGCTGTGTGACTGTAGATGAAGGGCCCCAGTCCTGGTGAGAGTGAATAGCCAGTGTGTGTGAGCACCTTCAGCAAACAACCACATAACTATCACAAAACACCTACACAACTATCACAAGACACCTACACAATTATCGCAAGACACCTACACAACTATCGTAAGACACCTACACAACTATCACAAAACACCTACACAACTATCACAAAACCACCATACACCATCTTACACCCACCACACAACCTTCACACTGTCCTAACCTGAAACTGGAATCACAGTGGGGGAGAGATGAATGTAAACAAAGGAGGAATGAGAAGAGGAGAAGTGAAGAGGAGATGTGAAGGGGAGATGTGAAGTGGAGATGTGAAGAGGAGATGTGAAGAGGAGATGTGAAGAGGAGATGTGAGGTGGAGATGTGAAGGGGACATGTGAAGAGGAGATGTGAAGAGGAGAAATGTAGGGGAGATGTGAAGAGGAGATGTGAAGTGGAGATGTGAGGTGGAGATGTGAAGGGGACATGTGAAGAGGAGAAATGTAGGGGAGATGTGAAGAGTAGATGTGAAGTGGAGATGTGAAGAGGAGATGTGAAGTGGAGATGTGAGGTGGAGATGTGAAGGGGACATGTGAAGAGGAGAAATGTAGGGGAGATGTGAAGAGGAGAAGTGAAGAGGAGATGTGAAGAGGAGATGTGAGGTGGAGATGTGAAGAGGAGATGTGAAGTGGAGATGTGAAGAGGAGATGTGAAGTGGAGATGTGAAGAGGAGATGTGAAGTGGAGATGTGAAGTGGAGATGTGAAGAGGAGATGTGAAGAGGAGATGCGAAGTGGAGATGTGAAGAGGAGATGTGAAGAGGAGATGTGAAGTGGAGATGTGAAGTGGAGATGTGAAGAGGAGATGTGAAGAGGAGATGTGAAGTGGAGATGTGAAGAGGAGATGTGAAGTGGAGATGTGAAGTGGAGATGTGAAGAGGAGATGTGAAGAGGAGATGTGAAGTGGAGATGTGAAGAGGAGATGTGAAGAGGAGATGTGAAGTGGAGATGTGAAGTGGAGATGTGAAGAGGAGATGTGAAGTGGAGATGTGAAGAGGAGATGTGAAGTGGAAATGTGAAGAGGAGATGTGAAGAGGAGATGTGAAGTGGAGATGTGAAGAGGACATGTGAAGAGGAGATGTGAAGTGGAGATGTGAAGAGGAGATGTGAAGAGGAGATGTGAAGATAGAATAGAAGACATGTTAAAACGATGAAGAGCAATAAAGGCTGTCAGGGGATATAAAATATATATATAAAATAGGAGGAAGTGGAGGAGAGAAAAAGTTGAGGACAGAAATAAAATATATATGTGAGTAAATGAGAATAAGGAGGGACTAGCAGGTGAAGGGAGAGGAGAGTGGGGAGGAAGGGAGAGGAGAGTGGGGAGGGAGGGACTAGGAGCTGAAGGGAGAGGAGAGTGGGGAGGGAGGGACTAGGAGGTGAAGGGAGAGGAGAGTTGGAGGGAGGGACTAGGAGGTGAAGGGAGTGGAGAGTGGGAGGGAGGGACTAGGAGGTGAAGGGAGAGGAGAGTGGGGAGGGACTAGGGGGTGAAGGGATAGGAGAGTGGGGAGGGAGGGACACGGAGGTGAAGGGAGATGAGAGTAGATTGGGGAGGGAGGGACTAGGAGTTGAAGGGAGAGGAGAGTGGGGAGGGACTAGGAGGTGAAGGGAAAGGAGATCAGGAAGGGAGGGACTAGGAGCTGAAGGGAGAGGAGAGTGGGGAGGGAGGGACTAGGAGGTGAAGGGAGAGGAGAGTGGGAGGGAGGGACTAGGGGGTGAAGGGAGAGGAGAGCGGGGAGGGAGTAGAAGGTGAAGGGAGAGGAGAGTGGGGAGGGACTAGGGGGTGAAGGGATAGGAGAGGAGAGTGGGGAGGGAGGGACAAGGAGGTGAAGGGAGATGAGAGTAGATTGGGGAGGGAGGGACTAGGAGTTGAAGGGAGAGGAGAGTGGGGAGGGACTAGGAGGTGAAGGGAAAGGAGATCAGGAAGGGAGGGACTAGGAGCTGAAGGGAGAGGAGAGTGGGGAGGGAGGGACTAGGAGGTGAAGGGAGAGGAGAGTGGGGAGGGAGGGACTAGGAGGTGAAGGGAGAGGAGAGTGGGAGGGAGGGACTATGAGCTGAAGGGAGAGGAGAGTGGGGAGGGACTAGGAGCTGAAGGGAGAGGAGAGTGGGGAGGGAGGGACTAGGAGGTGAAGGGAGAGGAGAGTGGGAGGGAGGGACTAGGAGTTGAAGGGAGAGGAGATCAGTAAGGGAGGGACTAGGAGCTGAAGGGAGTGGAGAGGTGAAAAGTCTTAGATGAAAAAAGTAAATGTCCCGGGGCGCTTGGGTAATGACAAGCACAGTTTTATTGGAGATGTTATTCAGTGGTGGGAATAACAAACACACAGACAGGTGGTTTAATTAAGGTCTCCTGTCTCTCTGGGCTCAATTAGTCTCCCCTTGTCCACATGGAAAGATGTGTGACAAACACACAGACAGGAAGCACCTAGAGGCTGGTTGGAGGACCTAAAGGAAGATGGAATGGAATGAATGGAACAGAGACAAACACACAGACAGGACGCACCTAGAGGCTGGTTGGAGGACCTAAAGGAAGATGGAATGGAATGAATGGAAGGGAGACAAACACGTGGTTTCCATATGTTTTTCCGGGTTTGACTCCATTCCATCAATTCCATTCCAGCCACTACAATGAACCCATCCTCCTATAGATCCTCCCACCAGCCACCAATGGTACACACGCCTTTGTTCTTGTAGACTTCTTTAACTTCTATCTCACGTCAGTTTCTTATTCAACCGAAAAAAAAAAATATCCCCCCCTCTCATCTCTCCACCCTCCCTCCCTCCCTCACCCTCCAGTATTCCTGGCCTCCCTCCAGTATTCCTGTCTCCCCTCCAGTAATCCTGGCCTCCCTCCAGTATTCCTGTCTCCCCTCCAGTAATCCTGGCCTCCCTCCAGTAATCCTGGCCTCCCTCCAGTATTCCTGTCTCCCCTCCAGTATTCCTGGCTTCCCTCCAGTATTCCTGGCTTCCATCCAGTATTCCTGGCTCCCCTCCAGTATTCCAAGCCACCCTCCAGTATTCCTGGCCTCCCTCCAGTATTTCTGGCCTCCCGCCCTCCAGTATTCCTGGCCGCCCTCCAGTATTCCTGGCTTCCCTCCAGTATTCCTGGCTTCCCTCCAGTATTCCTGGCTCAAATTGAGATGACCGCTGGCGCTCTTAGCCAAACAAACCCTACTAGGGCGTATAATGGCCCCATTACTCCACTGTTCCACATGAGAAGGTGTCGTTAACAGTTCACCAGACAAGACGTCTGTTTTAAATTTTCCCCTTGTGTATTTATGATGTGCAAAGACAGGAGAGGTCCCAACGCATCTGAGAGCCTGTAGGCTTTATACAGAGGCTGAGTCTACCAGGTGCTGTGAGTGGAGTGGCATGGAGTCTCCTATAGCTGGGTGTCACCTTGCTTACAGAGTTTATGACCGCCACTTTGCGTGCCACAAATCAAGTGGGGTCGGCGGCGACCATGAAAGAGATGAGTGTATTGTCCTGATCACATTTATTTACGTTCCCTTCTTCCCTCTCGCCGCCATGTGTTTCATAAAATAATGTACAGTATAGGATTACATACAGTACATACACATATACACACATTACTTATAAACATACACACATTACTTATAAATATACACACATTACTTATAAATATACACCCATTACTTATAAAAACACACCCATTACTTATAAATATACACACATTACTTATAAATATACACACATTACTTATACACATACACCCATTACTTATAAAAACACACCCATTACTTATAAATATACACACATTACTTATAAATATACACACATTACTTATAAATATACATACATTACTTATAAACATACACACATTACTTATAAACATACACACATTACTGATACACATACACACATTGCTTGTAAATATACACAGAACTATGATCACAAGTCCTACTTTGGTCCAATACAATGTAAACTGTTGTAGAATTATGATAATATTGCAGTATGTTTGGATTATGAGATCAGTGGGTTACCGAACAGAAGCTGTTTCATGGAGTCTGTCCTCTCTCTCTAACATGAACACACACACACTCACACACACACACACACACACACACACACACACACACACACACACACACACACACACACACACACACACACACACACACACACACACACACACAGATAAACACACATATGTTAACTCTACTGATCAGTGATTTACCGAGTCAGAGACACACAGGCACATGTGTCCTGCCCCAGGCCTTTTCTCCCTTGTCCTCCCAACCAGAGAGAGAGGGATGAGAGGAGGGATGAGAGGAGGGAGAGAGTGAGAGAGATGAGAGGAGGGAGAAAGAGATGAGAGGAGGGAGGGAGACAGAGATGAGAGGAGGGAGAGAGAGAGAGAGAGAGATGAGAGGAGGGAGAGAGAGAGAGAGATGAAAGGAGGGAGAGAGAGATGAGGAGGGAGAGAGAGAGGGATGAGAGGAGGGAGAGAGATGAAAGGAGGGAGAAAGAGATGAGAGGAGGGAGGGAGAGAGAGATGAGAAGAGGTAGGGAGAGAGAGATGAGAGGAGGGAGAGAGAGAGAGATGAGAGGAGGGAGAGAGAGAGAGATGAGAGGAGGGAGAGAGATGAAAGGAGGGAGAAAGAGATGAGAGGAGGGAGGGAGAGAGAGAGAGATGAGAGGAGGGAGAGAGAGAGAGAGAGAGAGAGATGAGAGGAGGGAGAGAGAGAGAGGGATGAGAGGAGGGAGAGAGATGAATGGAGGGAGAAAGAGATGAGAGGAGGGAGGGAGAGAGAGATGAGAGGAGGTAGGGAGAGAGAGATGAGAGGAGGGAGAGAGAGAGAGAGATGAGAGGAGGGAGAGAGAGAGAGAGATGAGAGGAGGGAGAGAGATGAAAGGAGGGAGAGAGATGAGAGGAGGGAGATGGTGAGAGGGATGAGAGGAGGGAGAGAGAGAGAGTGAGATGAGAGGAGGGAGAGAGATGAAAGGAGGGAGAGAGAGATGAAAGGAGGGAGAGAGAGATGAGATGAGGGAGAGAGAGATGAGAGGAGGGAGAGAGAGAGAAATGAGAGGAGGGAGAGAGAGAGAAATTAGGAGGGTGAGAGAGAGTGAGAGGAGGGGGAGAGAGAGAGAGGAGGGAGAGAGAGAGGGATGAGAGGAGGGAGAGAGAATTAACCCTCTAACATAATGAAAACATAATGGAATTCAAACTCCATGTGAAAGAGGGCTTTACAAAGGGAACTCAGGTTCAGCAACAGCTGGACAATTTTTGGCATACTTACACACACACACACACACAAACATGCATGCACGTACACACACACACACACAAACATGCATGCACGTACACACACACAGGGGTGAGTGTTTGCCCCACGGGGTTTGTTTTTCTACGGTCGTTCTGCCGTTTGGATTGTAATTAGGAGGTTTCTCCTCTGTGTGGTACATTATTTCCCTGTGTGTGTTTCCCCAACCGTTGTTGTTGCGTTGCGACTTTCAATAAACGATTGTGCTACGGGGACTACCTTGCTCTCCTGCTCCTGCCTCCTGCACCTACCTGTTCTTAGGAGGCACCCAACATTCAGTGATTTCACTAGCAGTGTTTATTTTACCTTTATTTAACTAGGAAAGTCAGTTAAGAACAAATTCTTATTTTCAATGAAGGCCTAGGAACAGTGGGTTAACTGGTCTAGGAACAGTGGGTTAACTGGTCTAGGAACAGTGGGTTAACTGGTCTAGGAACAGTGGGTTAACTGGTCTAGGAACAGTGGGTTAACTGGTCTAGGAACAGTGGGTTAACTAGTCTAGGAACAGTGGGTTAACTGGTCTAGGAACAGTGGGTTAACTGGTCTAGGAACAGTGGGTTAACTGGTCTAGGAACAGTGGGTTAACTGGTCTAGGAACAGTGGGTTAACTGGTCTAGGAACAGTGGGTTAACTGGCCTAGGAACAGTGGGTTAACTGGTCTAGGAACAGTGGGTTAACTGGTCTAGGAACAGTGGGTTAACTGGTCTAGGAACAGTGGGTTAACTGGTCTAGGAACAGTGGGTTAACTGGTCTAGGAACAGTGGGTTAACTGGTCTAGGAACAGTGGGTTAACTGGTCTAGGAACAGTGGGTTAACTGGCCTAGGAACAGTGGGTTAACTGGTCTAGGAACAGTGGGTTAACTGGTCTAGGAACAGTGGGTTAACTGGTCTAGGAACAGTGGGTTAACTGGTCTAGGAACAGTGGGTTAACTGGCCTAGGAACAGTGGGTTAACTGGTCTAGGAACAGTGGGTTAACTGGTCTAGGAACAGTGGGTTAACTGGTCTAGGAACAGTGGGTTAACTGGTCTAGGAACAGTGGGTTAACTGGTCTAGGAACAGTGGGTTAACTGGTCTAGGAACAGTGGGATAACTGGTCTAGGAACAGTGGGTTGACTGGTCTAGGAACAGTGGGTTAACTGGTCTAGGAACAGTGGGTTAACTGGTCTAGGAACAGTGGGTTAACTTGTCTAGGAACAGTGGGTTAACTGGTCTAGGAACAGTGGGTTAACTGGTCTAGGAACAGTGGGTTAACTGGTCTAGGAACAGTGGGTTAACTGGCCTAGGAACAATGGGTTAACTGGTCTAGGAACAGTGGGTTAACTGGTCTAGGAACAGTGGGTTAACTGGTCTAGGAACAGTGGGTTAACTGGTCTAGGAACAGTGGGATAACTGGTCTAGGAACAGTGGGTTGACTGGTCTAGGAACAGTGGGTTAACTGGTCTAGGAACAGTGGGTTAACTGGTCTAGGAACAGTGGGTTAACTGCCCTGTTCAGGGGCAGAACGACAGATTTTTTTCATTTGTCAGATCAGGGATTCAATCTTGCAACCTTTCGGTTACTAGTCCAACGCTCTAACCACTAGGCTACCTGCTGGTTACTAGTCCAACGCTCTAACCACTAGGCTACCTGCTGGTTACTAGTCCAACGCTCTAACCACTAGGCTACCTGCTGGTTACTAGTCCAACGCTCTAACCACTAGGCTACCTGCTGGTCACTAGTCCAACGCTCTAACCACTAGGCTACCTGCTGGTCACTAGTCCAACGCTCTAACCACTAGGCTACCTGCTGGTTACTAGTCCAACACTCTAACCACTAGGCTACCTGCTGGTTACTAGTCCAACGCTCTAACCACTAGGCTACATGCTGGACACTAGTCCAACGCTCTACCCACTAGGCTACCTGCTGGTCACTAGTCCAACGCTCTAACCACTAGGCTACTTGCTGGTCAATAGTCCAACACTCTAACTACTAGGCTACTTGCTGGTCACTAGTCCAAAGCTCTAACCACTAGGCTACACATGGGCTTTGTTTAACACCAGTGGCAGGTCATTGGTTGGAGTCTCTCAAAGTAGAGGCTATCACCATCCTATGGTAATGAGCAGCGTTAGCTCCGAGTTTGGGTTTTCGTCACTGGTTATGCTGACCAATCAGGATGGGGCCAAGGCAGTGCACTTACACTGTTTCGCTTTGACAGATGATAAACATGTGAAAATATTGGAAGGGTGTGTGGGGGGGGGTGTTGTTGTTGGGGATTATGATGAGGAGGAAGATGGCGAATGAGAAGGAAGAGGAAGAGGAAGATGAAGGGGGAGGAAGATGAAGAGGAGACGGGGGGGGGGGGGGGGGGAGAGGAGGAGAGGGAAAGTTAGTGGAAGAACCCGAGGAGAACAACTAGGACAACTACCATTAGAAGGTTGTATCCAACCCAGAGAAACCATTCATAATTAATAAACGCTAGCCCATCAGATACAACGTTAAAGTTTCATTAGAATAACATTGTTCACTATGACATCATCTCCCTCAGCCATGTGTGTTTTATGAATCATTGACTGTTTTAGCATCCTCTCTCTCTCTCTCTCTCTCTCTCTCTCTCCCATGTGTTCATGTAAAGAATACATTTAGTGCTAGTGGTATATTTGTAAGGGCTGTGTTGGTGCCAATTTCTCCCCTTTCGACTCCTTCGACAAGGTTTGTAGTTCCGAATCTGCCTTCGTTTATTACAGATGATCAAACCCGTTAAGATCTGAGTCATTTGATAAGTTTGCTAGCAGTTTTCGTATACTGTCGACAGGGTTTCAGGCAGACTCCGTTAAGAATGTTGTTTCATTCCGGATTGTTCATGTTCCTGAACAACAATGAGCAACAGTTAAATGTGCATTTTAAATTGAGGTGAGGGGCTCTACGCAGTTTGTCAGCAAATATAGTTTGCAGTGTTTTGAGTGTGGGGATTTGGGGCAAAAGAGCTTTGCGTGCCCACATGAAGGCCGTAGACAAGGTGAGCGTACATGCACCAGCGGGTGAAATCAAGGTCAACGTGAGGGGGCCATGAGAGACAGGTATCAGAGGCTGGGTCTAGTCATGTTATAGATGGTGGTGTAGATGAGGCTGGGTCTAGTCATGTTATAGATGGTGGTGTAGATGAGGCTGGGTCTAGTGAGGTTATAGATAGTGGTATAGATGAGGCTGGGTCTAGTCAGGTTATAGATGGTGGTGTAGATGAGGCTGGGTCTAGTCCTGCTATAGATGGTTATGTAGATGAGTCTGGGTCTAGTCAGGTTATAGATGGTGGTGTTGATGAGGCTGGGTCTAGTAGACTGTAGATGGTTGTGTAAATGAGGCTGGGTCTAGTAGACTGTAGATAGTGGTGTAGATGGGTCTTGGTCTAGTCATGTTATGGATGGTGTTGTAGATGAGACTGGGTCTAGTCATGTTATAGATGGTGGTGTAGATGGGTCTTGGTCTAGTCATGTTATGGATGGTGGTGTAGATGAGGCTGGGTCTAGTCCTGCTATAGATGGTGTAGATGAGGCTGGGTCTAGTCAGGTTATAGATGGTGGTGTAGATGAGGCTGGGTCTAGTCAGGTTATAGATGGTGGTGTAGATGAGAGGAGGCTGGGTGTAGTCAGGCTATAGATGGTGGTGTATAGGAGGCTGGGTCTAGTCATGTTGTGGATGGTGGTGTAGATTAGGCTGGGTCTAGTCAGGCTATAGATGGTGGTGTATAGGAGGCTGGGTCTAGTCATGTTGTGGATGGTTCCGTGGATGAAGCTGTGTTACAGATGGTGGTGTAGAGGAGGCTGGGTCTAGTCATGTTACAGATGGTGGTGTAGATGGGTCTGGGTCTAGTCATGTTACAGATGGTGGTGTAGATGGGTCTGGGTCTAGTCATGGTACAGATGGTGTTGTAGAGGAGGCTGGGTCTAGTCATGTTATAGATGGTGGTGTAGATGGGTCTGGGTCTAGTCATGGTACAGATGGTGGTGTAGATGGGTCTGGGTCTAGTCATGGTACAGATGGTGTTGTAGAGGAGGCTGGGTCTAGTCATGTTATAGATGGTGTTGTAGATGAGGCTGGGTCTAGTCACGTTATAGATGGTGGTGTAGAGGAGGCTGGGTCTAGTCATGTTATAGATGGTGTTGTAGAGGAGGCTGGGTCTAGTCACGTTATAGATGGTGGTGTAGAGGAGGCTGGGTCTAGTCATGTTATAGATGGTATTGTAGAGGAGGCTGGGTCTAGTCATGTTATAGATGGTGGTGTAGAGGAGGCTGGGTCTAGTCAGGCTATAGATGGTGATGTAGATTAGGCTGGGTCTAGTCATGGTACAGATGGTGGTGTAGATTAGGCTGGGTCTAGTCATGTTATAGATGGTGGTGTAGATGGGTCTGGGTCTAGTCAGGTAGTGATAGTGGATGAGGAGAGTATAGTAGGGAAGTGTAAGAGACTAGGGGTGAAGGAGGAGGGTTTAAAGCGGAAATGGAAAAAGGGGGAGAAGAAGGGAGGTGGGAGGGGAGTTGCTGGGGTGGTCAAAGGCACCAAGGAACCTCTGGCACCGACCAGAGAGGAGGAGCAGGTGGTCAGAATAGGAGATTGAGATGAGGAGGAGGAAGGTGAGTCTGAGGAAGAGGAGGCTGAGGAGGCTTTCTTTTCAAACTCCTCCTCAATGGGTCCAGAGCTGACAGCCAGTCAGGCAGAGGGGTCAAAGGACACGATGAGGGAACTGTCAAGCTTCCTGAATGAGACTGAAGGGGAAAAGAAGGTTATTCCTGAAGCTTTTTTTTTGTGATCCGGGAAAGTTATTAAGATCAGTACAACACGCTCTGAAAAATGAGGGACCAGGTGTCCTCTCACCCAGGAAACGTTTTCGTTTGAGGAAGTGGCAAACAACAGTAAGGGTCTACCTTCAGACATTGATTAGATTTATTGTTTTTTTCTGACACTTGGGCTTTTTGAGCTTTGCTATTGGTCTATTTCTTTGCAGCCTTTTCTCCCACCTCTTGTGGAGACTCTCCAGGTAGGATTGCCTAATATAAATGGCGCCAGAGATGCGGGACAGAGGAGTCTGTGAATATGTAAATATGTGAATATGTGAATATGTAAAACATGAATATATCAAAAACAAAAAAGAACAGGTGGTTTTTCTGCAGATGCATAGTGGTGAATGAAGTCGATTGGGGGCTGTGGTGGAAAGGGGCAAGTGTGCTGAGCCATTAAACTAATGTGAGTGGCATTCCTTTTTGCACCGTAAAAATGAGCTCCTCAAAGGAGGTGTTTAGGGTTGTACTGTGTGGCGGTCTGAAGCCTACCCTGTACTGTGGGGAGCTGCTTGTTGTAAAATCAGAAATTAACAACAATTTGTTTGACCTAATAAATGTGTATGTGCCTAACACAGGGTGAGAGAGGGGGCTTCTGTTTGGTGGTCTTAGACATGAACTCTCACTGGAAGCACCTGTCTGTTCACCCCGTTATCATCCAGAAGGCGAGGTCAGTACAGGTGCATCAAAGCTGGGACCGAGAGACTGAAAAACAGCTTCTATCTCAAGGCCATCAGACTGTTAAACAGCCACCACTAACATTGAGTGGCTGCTGCCAACACACTGACTCAACTCCAGCCACGTTAATAATGGGAATTGATGGGAAATGATGTAAAATATATCACTAGCCACTTTAAACAATGCTACCTAATATAATGTTTATATACCCTACATTATTCATCTCATATGCATACGTATATACTGTACTCTATATCATCTACTGCATCTTTATTTAATACATGTATCACTAGCCACTTTAACTATGCCACTTTGTTTACATACTCATCTCATATGTATATACTGTACTCGATATCATCTACTGTATCTTGCCTATGCTGCTCTGTACCATCACTCATTCATATATCTTTATGTACATATTCTTTATCCCCCTACACTTGTGTGTATAAGACAGTAGTTTTGGAATTGTTAGTTAGATTACTTGTTGGTTATTACTGCATTGTCAGAACTAGAAGCACGAGCATTTTGCTACACTCACATTAACATCTACTAACCATGTGTATGTGACAAATAAAATTTGATTTGATTTGATTTGGAGACGCTGGTGTTTGGCAGGGACTGGAACTATACAATGGATTTTTACTAAAGACAGAAATGGGGAGGAACCTCATTAAGGCTCAGTGGGAGTGTTAAGGGACGTCATTAATCCGTTTGACCTAGTGGATGTTTGGAGAAGTAGACATCCCAACACAAGACAGTATACATGGGGGAAGGTCTTTGGATTATGGGGAGTGCAGCCCGACCCCAGGAATCTGAGCAATAGGCAGTTGGGCCCTACCATTCTCCTGGTTTGTTTTTCGGATCACCACATAACCATGCACATGCTGTCTATTTCAACAGGGCCTCATCCTATTGGAAGTTTAATCTAAAGCTCCTACAAGATGCCAGCTTTTGCTCAGGCTTCCAGACTTTTTGGGAAAGGTGACGGCAGTGAAAAGAGCAGTATGAGTCTCTAAGTCAATGGTAGGATGTGGGAAAGGTCCAAATTGTGATTTTCTGTCAACAGTATAAAGCTCTCTCATCCTCAGAGGCTAGGAGAGTAATAGGGGAACTAGAGCGTAGTATTAGTGAGATGGAGGTAGAGATGGTGGGGCAAGGCTATGTAGGCCTCCAGACTAATTTAGCTGAATTATGTACGGACCTGGGCAGTTTTTTCCAGGTTAAAGCAAAGGGAGCTTTATGCTCCCAGCTCCTTCTTCTTTGGTTTGGAAAGACAGAGCGGTGAAGCCAAGGGTATGCATTGTCTATGGCTGTTGGATGGGCGGGTGACCTCTGTGGTGGGGGAGATATGGCTGTCTGATGGTCAGGTGACCTCTGTGGTGGGGGAGATGTGGCTGTCTGATGGGGGGGACCTCTGTGGTGGGGGAGATGTGGCTGTCTGATGGGCAGGTGACCTCTGTGGTGGGGGAGATGTGGCTGTCTGATGGGCAGGTGACCTCTGTGGTGGGGGAGATGTGGCTGTCTGATGAGGGGGACCTCTGTGGTGGGGGAGATGTGGCTGTCTGATGGGCAGGTGACCTCTGTGGTGGGGGAGATGTGGCTGTCTGAAGGGCAGGTGACCTCTGTGGTGGGGGAGATGCGGCTGTCTGATGGGCAGGTGACCTCTGTGGTGGGGGAGATGCGGCTGTCTGATGGGCAGGGGACCTCTGTGGTGAGGGAGATGCGGCTGTCTGATGGGCGGGTGACCTCTGGGTGACCTCTGTGGTGTGGGAGATGTGGTTGTCTGATGGGCGGGTGACCTCTATGGTGGGGGAGATGCCGCTGTCTGATGGGCGGGGGACCTCTGTGGTGGGGGAGATGCGGCTGTCTGATGGGCGGGGGACCTCTGTGGTGGGGGAGATGCGGGAGCTGACTGTGGAGGTTAATACTGAGTTGTATAGGGCAGAACTGTGTGATCCTATGTGTGTTCAGGTTTGAGGAACTCCCTGAGCTCTCTCTGGCACAGAGGGATGAAATTGACATTCCTCTGTTGTCCCATGAATTGGCAGAGGCCATTACCCAGATGTCCCCCGGCCATGCACCAGGGGTCGATGGACTCCCAGTGGAGTTTCATAACAATTTCTTGGGAATAATTGGACTGGACTACCTTTGCGTTTTGCGTGAGTGTGTATGGAGTAGGAGAGTTGCTGATGAGCTGTCGTCGGGCAGTTCTGATTCTCCTTTCCAAGAAAGGGGATTTGTGTGAACTTAAGAACTGGAGGCCTGTGGTATTGCTCTGTGAGTACTCAATATTTGCCAAGGTCCTCACTAACAGACTGAAGTCCCATCTGGACTCTATAGTACACAAGAACCAGACATATTGTGTACCGGGATCCTCAATCATGGACAACCTGTTCTTAATCAGGGACATGTTTGACTTGTCAAGAGTTTCTTATGTGAACTTTGGACTGGTCTCTTTTGACTAAGAAAAGGTTTTGATAGAGTGGACCATGAGTGTCTGTTTAAGGTGATGTCTGTGTTTGGGTTCAGGGAAAGGTTTTGGTCAAGGTGGGAGGGGGGCTCAGTAGGCCAGTCTGAGACGGGGCATTAGACAAGGATGTCCTCTAGCGGGGCAGTTATCTACACTAGCCATTGAGCCTCTTTTGGGCCTGCTTGGCAGGAGACTGCGGGGAGTGTGCTGGACAGGTATGGGTGTGTTGACAGGTATAGCAGTATCAGCGTATGCAGATGACGTCTCTGTGATGGTCAGGGATAGACTGGACATGCAGGCACTAGAGATGGGTCTGAAGGTGTACGAGGGAGCTCGACAGCTAAGGTGAACTGGGGCAAGAGCAAACCTCTGTTATGTGGGGCATGAAGAGATAGACCCCCCCCCCCTCTGCTTCCAGGGGGTTAGCAGTGGGGTTGTTAAGGGCTTCAAATTCTGGGGGTGTACCTGGGCTTGGACAGGTGGGTCTGGAAGTACTGGGAGGGGCTGTCAAAGGCAGTGTTGTCAAGACTGGCCAAGTGCAGGTGGCTCCTATTCCAAGTGTCAACAATAAACAACATCCTGGTGGAGAACAGGGCCTGGCAGATAGGAGGAGGAAAACAGGGCCTGGCAGATAGGAGGAGGAGAACAGGGCCTGGCAGATAGGAGGAGGAGAACAGGGCCTGGCAGATAGGAGGAGGAGAACAGGGCCTGGCAGATAGGAGGAGGAGAACAGGGCCTGGCAGATAGGAGGAGGAGAACAGGGCCTGGCAGATAGGAGGAGGAGCACAGGGCCTGGCAGATAGGAGGAGGAGATAGGGAGGAGAACAGGGCCTGGCAGATAGGAGGAGGAGAACAGGGCCTGGCAGATAGGAGGAGGAGAACAGGGCCTGGCAGATAGGAGGAGGAGAACAGGGCCTGGCAGATAGGAGGAGGAGATAGGGAGGAGAACAGGGCCTGGCAGATAGGAGGAGGAGAACAGGGCCTGGCAGATAGGAGGAGGAGATAGGGAAGAGAACAGGGCCTGGCAGATAGGAGAGCAGGACGACCAACAGTGTTTCCACCACTGTAGGTGATGGCAGAGACTGGGGACTGGCAAGGGGGTCTGGAGGACTTGTTAGATTAGAACACCCCGAGACTGGGGGAGGTTTGAGCGGGTGAGAGATAAAGCCCTCTACAACATCTGCATTAAGGTAAGGAACATTAGGAGCCTAACAGGAGTGAAGGCACATCAGTGGCAGTAGGTATGTGGGGAGGAGAGTATGGTGGGTTTTAGATGGAGGGGGCTCTACAAACCCCCAGTACCAAAAAGGTCAGGGGACCTCCAGTGGAGGGTTCTACATGGAGCCCTGGCCACTAACAGCTGGTTGGTACAGGTTGAACAGGGAGTCGGACAGGAGTGTCCTTTCTGTGTTATGAGAGAAACTGTGATTCATGTGTTTTCTGTGTGCACCAGGTTATTGCCATTAGTGTCTCTGTTGGAATGTCTGTCTGTGAGGTTTCCTGGCGAGATGTTTATAATCGGACACAGGAATCTGAGTAAGGAAAAGTCCAAAGAAACTACCAGTCAAACGTTTTAGACTCATTCAAGGGTTTTTCTCTATTTGTTTTTACTATTTTCTACATTGCGCAATAATAGTGAAGACATCAAAACTATGAAATAACACATGGAATCATGAGGAAAACCAAAAAAGTGTTTATTATTTATTTTATATTTGCGATTCTTAAAATAGCCACCCTTTGCCTTGATGACAGCTTTGCACACTCTTGGCATTCTCTCAACCAGGTTCATGAGGTAGTCACCTGGAATGCAACTGGTGTGCCTTGTTAAACGTGAATTAGTGGAATTATTTCCTTCTTAATCTCTTTGAGCCAATCAGAAATTGAAGCCAAAATAAATGCTTCACAGACATTAAGTCATTAACTGTTCAGAGGAGACTGTAAAATCGCTGCAAAGAAACCACTACTAAAGGACTAAGAAGAGACTTGCTTGGGCCAAGAAACACTAGCAATGGAAATGTGCTCTTTGGTCTGGCATCCAAATTGGAGATTTTTGGTTCAAACCACGGTGTCTTTGTGAGACCCGGTGTGGGTGAACGGATGCATGTGTATTTCCCACCGTGAAGCATGGAGGAGGAGGTGTTATGGTGTGGGGGTGCTTTGTTGGTGACACTGTGATTAATTTAGAATTCAAGGCACACTTTACCAGCATGGCTACCACAGTATTCTGCAGTGATACGCCATCCCATCTGGTTTGTGCTTAGTGGGACTATCATTTGTTTTCCAACAGAACAATGACCAAACACACCTCCAGGCTATGTAAGGGCTATTTTACCAAGAAGGAGAGTGATGGAGGACTGCATCAGATGACCTGGCCTCCACAATCCTCCGACCTCAACCCAATTGAGATGGTTTGGGATGAGTAGGACCACAGAGTGAAAGAAAAGCAGCCAACAAGTGCTCAGCATATGTGGGAACTCCTTCAAGACTGTTGGGAAAGCATTCCAGGTGAAGCTGGTTGAGAAAATGCCAAGAGTGTGCAAAGCTGTCATCAAGTCAAAGGACGGCTAATTGAAGAATCTTAAATATAAAATATATTTTGATTAATTTAACACTTTTTTTTGCTTACTACATGATTCCATGTGTTATTTCATAGTTCCACAATGTAAAAAATAGTTTAAAAAACCTGTCTCTTTCTTTCCCTCTCCACCTCTCTCGCTCTCTCGCTCTCTCTCTCTCTCCCTCTCCTTCACCACCTCTCTCTTTCTTTCCCTCTCCAACTCTCTCGCTCTCTCGCTCTCTCTCTCTCTCCCTCCCTCTCCACCTCTCTCCACCTCTCTCGCTCTCTCGCTCTCTCTCTCTCTCTCTCCCTCCCTCTCCACCTCTCTCCACCTCTCTCTCTCTCTTTCTCTCTCTCCCTCTCCTTCATCACCTCTCTCTTTCTTTCCCTCTCCACCTCTCTCCACCTCTCTCTCTCTCTCTCTCTCTCTCTCCACCTCTCTCCACCTCTCTCGCTCTCTCGCTCTCTCTCTCCCTCCCTCTCCACCTCTCTCCACCTCTCTCGCTCTCTCTCTCTCTCTCCACCTCTCTCCACCTCTCTCGCTCTCTCGCTCTCTCTCTCCCTCCCTCTCCACCTCTCTCCACCTCTCTCGCTCTCTCTCTCTCCCTCCCTCTCCACCTCTCTCGCTCTCTCTCTCCCTCCCTCTCCACCTCTCTCCACCTCTCTCGCTCTCTCTCTCTCCCTCCCTCTCCACCTCTCTCGCTCTCTCGCTCTCTCTCTCTCTCTCCACCTCTCTCCACCCCTCTCTCTCTCTCTCCCTCCCTCTCCACCTCTCTCCCTCCCTCTCCACCTCTCTCCACCTGTCTCTCTCTCTCTCCTCTTTCTCACATAGCATGTGAGATGCAATATCACCACACATCTGTTTCTATGCTGGATTTCCAGCACTGCGTACGGTGCTTCACAATTCCACATCATATTGAATTTAGAATCAAAGTAAATGCATCCAGCTCTGTAGGAAATGACAGACATGGCTGTCCCACGGCTGTTTTCTGATTTATTTATCCCTTCTCACTGCTCCCTCCACAGTCACTCACACAAAATAGTCAAATACACCCTTGAAGAATTCTGTGACCCTGGTCATCGATTACTGACCGCTAACAGGCTGCGCAGTGTTTGTCATATTAAAGCCACTACTAACAGGCACTTTATCCACAGTATCCACAAATCATTTCTAAACACTGCTGCTTGATGTGGCTGAAATATCCTCTCTTAATCAAGGCGGTAATTACGACCCAGCCATATCCCCTCACAGGGAGAGAGAGAGAGAGAGAGAGAGAGAGAGAGAGAGAGAGAGAGAGAGAGAGAGAGAGAAGAGAGAGAGAGAGAGAGAGAGAGAGAGAGAGAGAGAGAGAGAGAGAAGAGAGAGAGAGAGAGAGAGAGAGAGAGAGAGAGAGAGAGAGAGAGAGAGAGAGAGAGAGAGACAGAGAGAGAGAGAGACAGAGAGAGAGAGAGAGAGAGAGAGAGAGACAGAGAGAGAGAGGTGACTCGGCCTCAGTTCACGACTTGCCGACCAGAGGGCGGCGGACCAGGGAAATAAATCATTAGAAAAAGGGAGAGTGTAAAAACGGATGATGGACGAGGGGGGAAAAGGAGTACTAATTTGACCGTCTGTTTACACCTCTTCAGCAATGCAGGGTCCTGCTGGGCCAAGGGTGTCGGGTTCTGATTACAGCCGTGTTCCAGCTCTGACTCTCTAACTTGTAACACCTGGCAATCCCTCCCTCCACTCTGACCACCACAAACACCCTGCTGGGTTTCACAGGCAGGCAGAAGGGAAGAGAGGAGAGGACAGAGGGAGGAGAGGACATAGGGAGGAGAGGACAGAGGGAGGAGAGGACAGAGGGAGGAGAGGACAGAGGGAGGAGAGGACAGAGGGTGGAGGGGACAGAGGGAGGAGAGGACAGAGGGAGGAGAGGACAGAGGGAGGAAAGGACAGAGGGAGGAGAGGACAGAGGGAGGAGGGACAGAGGGAGGAGAGGACAGAGGGAGGAGAGGACAGAGGGAGGAGAGGACAGAGGGAGGAGGGGACAGAGGGAGGAGAGGACAGAGGGAGGAGGGGAAAGAGGGAGGAGGGGAAAGAGGGAGGAGAGGACAGAGGGAGGAGGGGACAGAGGGAGGAGGGGAAAGAGGGAGGAGAGGACAGAGGGAGGAGAGGACAGAGGGAGGAGAGGACAGAGGGAGGAGGGGACAGAGGGAGGAGAGGACAGAGGGAGGAGGGGACAGAGGGAGGAGGGGACAGAGGGAGGAGAGGACAGAGGGAGGAGAGGACAGAGGGAGGAAGGGAAAGAGGGAGGAGAGGACAGAGGGAGGAGAGGACAGAGGGAGGAGAGGACAGAGGGAGGAGGAGACAGAGGGAGGACAGGACAGAGGGAGGAGGGGACAGAGGGAGGAGGGGACAGAGGGAGGAGGGGACAGAGGGAGGAGAGGACAGAGGGAGGAAGGGACAGAGGGAGGAGGGGAAAGAGGGAGGAGAGGACAGAGGGAGGACAGGACAGAGGGAGGAGAGGACAGAGGGAGGAGGGGACAGAGGGAGGAGAGGACAGAGGGAGGAGGGGAAATAGGGAGGAGAGGAAAGAGGGAGGAGAGGACAGAGGGAGGAGAGGACAGAGGGAGGAGAGGACAGAGGGAGGAGGGGACAGAGGGAGGAGAGGACAGAGGGAGGAGAGGACAGAGGGAGGAGAGGACAGAGGGAGGAGGGGACAGAGGGAGGAGGGGAAAGAGGGAGATGTAGAGATAATTAGAGATGTCTCAGGTGGGGAATTTAACCCTTGATAGGCCACGCACAGATACACCGATACACCACTCATTAAATATTACACACACAGATAGACACGACAACAACACTGAACCACAAACCATCCCTTTAACCACACAGTGAGACACTCCTCAAAACAGTATAGAAATACCAATATGTAGTCATTAACTTGAAATCATGAAGTTATGATAGCAATTTGAAGAGTGTCTGAAATCATATGGTTATGATAGCAGATTAGTTAGCTAACACCAGGCAACAACTCAGATTTGCATGTTAGTTTGTATCTTAAACAAGTGTATTCTGTATAATCTAGGGCAGAAATAAATAATGGATGCAACTATGGTGGTAGCTACCTCATATCTGAGTCTGAATATTACAGTATAGTAGGAGCGACCAACCATCACCGGCCTGAATCTAATCCAATGTGGCGTTTCAGTCATAATTGGAATTAAGGTTTCCACTATTTACCACAACCACAAAGTCCAAATTTGCCATGTAGTAAAAATTCATGAAAACAAAACCTTTTATTTTTGGTCTTATTTTAAGGTTAGGGTTAGGCTTATGTTTAGCAGTGTGGTTAGAGTTAAGGTTAGGTTTTAAATCACATTTTAAAAAGATTGATTGTAGAAATAGGCAGGGTTTATGACTTTGTGACTGTGGAATCTAGTGACTACCTAGAATTAGCGTGACATGATTTACGGCCCTGATGACACAGACGGCTTCATTAACAACGTGTAATTAAAAAAATACCCGGTTTGATAAACTAGTAGGTTAATTACCCAGCCAATCAGATTCAGTTAGTATAGTCATGTTGCGTTTGAAGTACATTAATAAAAGCTTTGTCCTTTATAACAAAATGCAGTTTACCACTTGGCTGTCTATAAAATCATCCTGTCACAGGCCCTCCGAGTCACTACAACCTCACAGGCCATCCCAGTCACCACCTCACAGGCCCTCCGAGTCACTACAACCTCACAGGCCATCCCAGTCACCACCTCACAGGCCCTCCCAGTCACCACCTCACAGGCCCTCCCAGTCACCACCTCACAGGCCCTCCGAGTCACTACAACCTCACAGGCCATCCCAGTCACCACCTCACAGGCCCTCCCAGTCACCACCTCACAGGCCCTCCCAGTCACCACCTCACAGGCCCTCCCAGGTAACACCACCTCACAGGCCCTCCCAGGTAACACCACCTCACAGGCCATCCCAGTCACCACCTCACAGGCCCTCCCAGTCACCACCTCACAGGCCCTCCCAGTCACCACCTCACAGGCCCTCCCAGTCACCACCTCACAGGCCCTCCCAGGTAACACCACCTCACAGGCCATCCCAGTCACCACCTCACAGGCCCTCCCAGTCACCACCTCACAGGCCCTCCCAGTCACCACCTCACAGGCCCTCCCAGTCACCACCTCACAGGCCCTCCGAGTCACTACCACCTCACAGGGCATCCCAGTCACCACCTCACAGGCCCTCCCAGTCACCACCTCACAGGCCATCCCAGTCACCACCTCACAGGCCCTCCCAGTCACCACCTCACAGGCCCTCCCAGTCACCACCTCACAGGTCCTCCCAGGTAACAACACCTCACAGGCCCTCCCAGGTAACACCACCTCACAGGCCCTCCCAGTCACCACCTCACAGGCCCTCCCAGTCACCACCTCACAGGCCATCCCAGGTAACACCACCTCACAGGCCCTCCCAGTCACCACCTCACAGGCCCTCCCAGTCACCACCTCACAGGCCCTCCCAGGTAACACCACCTCACAGGCCATCCCAGTCACCACCTCACAGGCCCTCCCAGTCACCACCTCACAGGCCCTCCCAGTCACCACCTCACAGGCCCTCCCAGTCACCACCTCACAGGCCCTCCCAGTCACCACCTCACAGGCCCTCCCAGTCACCACCTCACAGGCCCTCTCAGTCAGCACCACCTCGTGAGATGAGGAAGGACATTGTTTACGAGGATTGCCTGCTGCAGTTTTTCGAGAGATGTCCAGGTTGCAGCTGAAGACCAGCAAGGGGACCTTGTGCATCACGCAGACACGCCCTCGCTGTGAGCATTCCTATAAATAGAACAGGGCGAACACTTTGAATCATCTTGGAGACAATTGACTTGGTCAAAGGTCCAAACAGTTTAAGTGTTGTCCAAATTCACCTTCGTAACCTAGTCTGGTGGAACCAGCCCGATCGCTGTGTCTACCATTTTATTTCCCTCCAGATAAAGTTGAGGCTGGAGCTATCGTGATATCTGCACTGAAATGGTTGGGTTCCACCATGCTAATCTCAACCACCATTGATAATGTAATCAGTGCTCTTTGTGATCGACCGGCATCTCTGATGAGGGGCCCAGGAGCTGATCTACACTGATATGCCCATCAATGGGGCTCTGGCCAAAGACCTCACCTCCAGCCTCACCTCCAGCCTCACCTCCAGCTTCACCTCCAGCTTTACCTCCAGCCTCACCTCCAGCTTCACCTCCACCCTCACCTCCACCCTCACCTCCACCCTCACCTCCTGCCTCACCTCCAGCTTCACCTCCAGCTTCACCTCCAGCCTCACCTCCAACCTCACCTCCTGCCTCACCTCCAGCCTCACCTCCAGCCTCACCTCCAGCCTCACCTCCAGCCTCACCTCCAGCCTTCACATCCAGCTTCACCTCCAGCTTCACCTCCAGCCTCACCTCCAGCCTCACCTCCAACCTCACCTCCAGCCTCACCTCCAGCCTCACCTCCAGCCTTCACCTCCAGTCTCACCCCTTGCTTGCTCACCAACGGTCATCGAGGAGGAGAACAGAATTAGGTAGGTTTAGTCTGTTGCATTTTATATATTTTTTGGTTCAATATATTATATTAACCAGACTATCCACAACAATCACATTACACCGTGCTCAATGACAAGTGAATAGTACACATTGTTAAATTTGCAGAATGCTTCTTCTATGGTATCATGTAAAGGTTTGGTTGTTCTACATGAACCTGTCACTACATTTTGAAGGTGATCACAACACTTTGTTTACAATATGTTCAGCTATTGCATTCTTGTCATATGACTCTGCAGGCTACCTACCTCTTCAACCCTTCCTCTGGTATTTTACCATACATACGCCTGTAGATATTGAACCTGCAGGAGGTTTGTTTGTTGTGATTGCGTAGGGTGAAACAGCTGTAGGGCAATGTTCTGATAGGTGGGTTGTGTCTTGGTGGTGGCAAGGACACACCCACATCAAACCACACCCGCAAGCCTACTCACAGTTGGCTTCTGTCATTGGCCGCCAGTATTTCACGAGGAGCCACCCAAAACAACCAGGCCAAATTAGAGGGTTCCCCTTTAAGGCAGAATTAGCTGTAACTATGAAAGTGAGCTATCCTCTCAGAGGGAATGGTGTGTGATAACACTACAGGGACCCACATGTTTAATATGCAGTGGAGGTAGCAGAGGCAGTGGAGGTAGCAGAGGCAGTGGAGGTAAATTAGAGAGGGCCAGTGGAGGTAGTGGAGGTAGTGTGTTGTCTACTGAGGACCAGTTTAGCTAGTGGAGGTAGCGGAGGCAGTGGAGGTAGCAGAGGCAGTGGAGGTAGCAGAGGCAGTGGAGGTAAATTAGAGAGGGCCAGTGGAGGTAGCGGAGGCAGTGGAGGTAGCAGAGGCAGTGGAGGTAGCAGAGGCAGTGGAGGTAGCAGAGGCAGTGGAGGTAAATTAGAGAGGGCCAGTGGAGGTAGTGGAGGCAGTGGAGGTAGCAGAGGCAGTGGAGGTAGCAGAGGCAGTGGAGGTAGCAGAGGCAGTGGAGGTAAATTAGAGAGGGCCAGTGGAGGTAGTGTGTTGTCTACTGAGGACCAGTGGAGGTAGTGGGTTGTCTACTGAGGACCAGTGGAGGTAGTGGAGTTAGTTTGTTGTCTACTGAGGACCAGTGGAGGTCGTGGGTTGTCTACTGAGGACCAGTGGAGGTCGTGGGTTGTCTACTGAGGACCAGTGGAGATAGTGGGTTGTCTACTGAGGGCCAGTGGAGGTAGTGGGTTGTCTACTGAGGACCAGTGGAGATAGTGGGTTGTCTACTGAGGGCCAGTGGAGGTAGTGGGTTGTCTACTGAGGACCAGTGGAGGTAGTGGGTTGTCTACTGAGGACCAGTGGAGGTCGTGGGTTGTCTACTGAGGACCAGTGGAGGTAGTGGGTTGTCTACTGAGGACCAGTGGAGGTCGTGGGTTGTCTACTGAGGACCAGTGGAGGTCGTGGGTTGTCTACTGAGGACCAGTGGAGATAGTGGGTTGTCTACTGAGGGCCAGTGGAGATAGTGGGTTGTCTACTGAGGGCCAGTGGAGGTAGTGGGTTGTCTAAGGAGGGTCAGTGGAGGTAGTGGGTTGTCTACTGAGGGTCAGTGGAGGTAGTGGATTGTCTACTGAGGACCAGTGGAGGTAGTGGAGTTAGTTTGTTGTCTGCTGAGGGCTGTTGCTGTGGATCACTAAGTCCCTATAGGGTTTCTCTGTAACACACACACCAATACATGTACATACAATACATCATATTTCCTTATTCTGACGTATTGGTGCTGCTCTATTCATGTTTGTTACACATCCACAGGGCTGCCAGCGTCATGTGACACCCTGGACAGGTCTTTATGTGATCATAAAGTTATAATACCCCACATCCACAGGGCTGCCAGCGTCATGTGACACCCTGGACAGGTCTTAATGTGATCTTAAAGTTATAATACCCCACATCCACGGGGCTGCCAGCGTCATGTGACATCCTGGACAGGTCTTCATGTGATCATAAAGTTAAAATACCCCCACATCCACAGGGCTGCCAGTGTCATGTGACACCCTGGACAGGTCTTCATGTGATCATAAAGTTATAATACCCCACATCCACAGGGCTGCCAGTGTCATGTGACACCCTGGACAGGTCTTCATGTGATCATAAAGTTATAATACCCCACATCCACAGGGCTGCCAGTGTCATGTGACACCCTGGACAGGTCTTCATGTGATCATAAAGTTATAATACCCCACATCCACAGGGCTGCCAGCGTCATGTGACACCCTGGACAGGCCTTCATGTGATCATAAAGTTATAATACCCCACATCCACAGGGCTGCCAGCGTCATGTGACACCCTGGACAGGCCTTCATGTGATCATAAAGTTATAATACCCCACATCCACAGGGCTGCCAGTGTCATGTGACACCCTGGACAGGTCTTCATGTGATCATAAAGTTATAATACCCCACATCCACAGGGCTGCCAGCGTCATGTGACACAATGGACAGGTCTTCATGTGATCATAAAGTTATAATACCCCACATCCACAGGGCTGCCAGCGTCATGTGACACCCTGGACAGGCTTTCATGTGATCATAAAGTTATAATACCCCACATCCACAGGGCTGCCAGTGTCATGTGACACCCTGGACAGGTCTTCATGTGATCATAAAGTTATAATACCCCACATCCACAGGGCTGCCAGTGTCATGTGACACCCTGGACAGGTCTTCATGTGATCATAAAGTTATAATACCCCACATCCACAGGGCTGCCAGTGTCATGTGACACACTGGACAGGTCTTCATGTGATCATAAAGTTATAATACCCCACATCCACAGGGCTGCCAGCGTCATGTGACACCCTGGACAGGTCTTCATGTGATCATAAAGTTATAATACCCCACATCCACAGGGCTGCCAGCGTCATGTGACACCCTGGACAGGTCTTCATGTGATCATAAAGTTATAATACCCCACATCCACAGGGCTGCCAGCGTCATGTGACACCCTGGACAGGTCTTCATGTGATCATAAAGTTATAATACCCCACATCCACAGGGCTGCCAGTGTCATGTGACACCCTGGACAGGTCTTCATGTGATCATAAAGTTATAATACCCCACATCCACAGGGCTGCCAGCGTCATGTGACACCCTGGACAGGTCTTCATGTGATCATAAAGTTATAATACCCCACATCCACAGGGCTGCCAGCGTCATGTGACACCCTGGACAGGTCTTCATGTGATCATAAAGTTATAATACCCCACATCCACAGGGCTGCCAGTGTCATGTGACACCCTGGACAGGTCTTCATGTGATCATAAAGTTATAATATCCCACATCCACAGGGCTGCCAGCGTCATTTGACACCCTGGACAGGTCTTCATGTGATCATAAAGTTATAATACCCCACATCCACAGGGCTGCCAGCGTCATGTGACACCCTGGACAGGTCTTCATGTGATCATAAAGTTATAATACCCCACATCCACAGGGCTGCCAGCGTCATGTGACACCCTGGACAGGTCTTCATGTGATTATAAAGTTATAATACCCCACATCCACAGGGCTGCCAGTGTCATGTGACACCCTGGACAGGTCTTCATGTGATCATAAAGTTATAATACCCCACATCCACAGGGCTGCCAGCGTCATGTGACACCCTGGACAGGTCTTCATGTGACCATAAAGTTATAATACCCCACATCCACAGGGCTGCCAGTGTCATGTGACACCCTGGACAGGTCTTCATGTGATCATAAAGTTATAATATCCCACATCCACAGGGCTGCCAGCGTCATGTGACACCCTGGACAGGCCTTCATGTGATCATAAAGTTATAATACCCCACATCCACAGGGCTGCCAGCGTCATGTGACACCCTGGACAGGTCTTCATGTGATCATAAAGTTATAATACCCCACATCCACAGGGCTGCCAGCGTCATGTGACACCCTGGACAGGTCTTCATGTGATCATAAAGTTATAATACCCCACATCCACAGGGCTGCCAGTGTCATGTGACACCCTGGACAGGTCTTCATGTGATCATAAAGTTATAATACCCCACATCCACAGGGCTGCCAGCGTCATGTGACACCCTGGACAGGTCTTCATGTGATCATAAAGTTATAATACCCCACATCCACAGGGCTGCCAGTGTCATGTGACACCCTGGACAGGTCTTCATGTGATCATAAAGTTATAATACCCCACATCCACAGGGCTGCCAGCGTCATGTGACACCCTGGACAGGTCTTCATGTGATCATAAAGTTATAATACCCCACATCCACAGGGCTGCCAGCGTCATGTGACACCCTGGACAGGTCTTCATGTGATCATAAAGTTATAATACCCCACATCCACAGGGCTGCCAGTCTCATGTGACAACCTGGACAGGTCTTCATGTGATCATAAAGTTATAATATCCCACATCCACAGGGCTGCCAGCGTCATGTGACACCCTGGACAGGTCTTCATGTGATCATAAAGTTATAATACCCCACATCCACAGGGCTGCCAGTGTCATGTGACACCCTGGACAAGCCTTCATGTGATCATAAAGTTATAATACCCCACATCCACAGGGCTGCCAGTGTCATGTGACACCCTGGACAGGTCTTCATGTGATCATAAAGTTATAATACCCCACATCCACAGGGCTGCCAGTGTCATGTGACACCCTGGACAGGTCTTCATGTGATCATAAAGTTATAATACCCCACATCCACAGGGCTGCCAGCGTCATGTGACACCCTGGACAGGTCTTCATGTGATCATAAAGTTATAATACCCCACATCCACAGGGCTGCCAGCGTCATGTGACACCCTGGACAGGCCTTCATGTGATCATAAAGTTATAATACCCCACATCCACAGGGCTGCCAGTGTCATGTGACACCCTGGACAGGTCTTCATGTGATCATAAAGTTATAATACCGCACATCCACAGGGCTGCCAGCGTCATGTGACACCCTGGACAGGTCTTCATGTGATCATAAAGTTATAATACCCCACATCCACAGGGCTGCCAGCGTCATGTGACACCCTGGACAGGTCTTCATGTGATCATAAAGTTATAATACCCCACATCCACAGGGCTGCCAGCGTCATGTGACACCCTGGACAGGTCTTCATGTGATCATAAAGTTATAATACCCCACATCCACAGGGCTGCCAGTGTCATGTGACACCCTGGACAGGTCTTCATGTGATCATAAAGTTATAATACCCCACATCCACAGGGCTGCCAGTGTCATGTGACACCCTGGACAGGTCTTCATGTGATCATAAAGTTATAATACCCCACATCCACAGGGCTGCCAGCGTCATGTGACACCCTGGACAGGTCTTCATGTGATCATAAAGTTATAATACCCTACATTCAGCTGGTAGAGATGGGGGTGGAAACAGTCGTGTAGAAAAGTGCTAGGTTTCACATTCCAGCACAATGCATGTGTTTACAGGATCTCTTTACCCCGGTTGGCAGGTTATAGACGCAGGCCAAGCACGTCTATGGTAAACACTACAATACGGTATATGACATTCATGCAGAGAGTTTATTCTGCTACCCCTCCTCCTCTTTCCATCTCTCTCCATCTCTATTCTTCCATCCATTTCTCGCCTCAGTCCTCTCTCCTTTCTTCTCCTCAGTCCTCTCCTCAGTCCTCTCCTCAGTCCTCTCCTCAGTTCTCTCTCCTTTCCTCTCCTCAGCCCTCTCCCCTTTCCTCTCCTCAGGCCTCTCTCCTTTCCTCTCCTCAGTCCTCTCCTCAGTCCTCTCTCCTTTCCTCTCCTCAGCCTTCTCCCCTTTCCTCTCCTCAGTCCTCTCCTCTGTCCTCTCCTCTTTCCTCTCCTTTTTCCTCTCCTCAGTCCTCTCTCCTTTCCTCTTCTCAGTCCTCTCCTCTTTCCTCTCCTCAGTCCTCCCCTCAGTCCTCTCCCCTTCCCTCTCCTCAGTAATCTCCTCAGTCCTCTCCTCAGTCCTCTCCTCTTTCCTCTCCTCAGTCCTCTCATCAGTCCTGTCCTCAGTCCTCTCCTCAGTCCTCTCCTCTTTCCTCTCCTCAGTCCTCTCCTCAGTCTCAGTCTCTCCTCAGTCCTCTCCTCAGTCCTCTCCTCAGTCCTCTCTCCTTAATCCTCTCCTCTCTCCTCAGTCCTCTCCTCAGTCCTCTCCTCTCTCCTCTCCTCTCCTCTCTCCTCAGTCCTCTCCTCAGTCCTCTCCTCAGTCCTCTCCTCAGTCCTCTCCTCAGTCCTCTCCTCAGTCCTCTCCTCTCTCCTCAGTCCTCTCCTCAGTCCTCTCCTCAGTACTCTCCCCTTCCCTCTCCTCAGTAATCTCCTCAGTCCTCTCCTCAGTCCTCTCCCCTTTCCTCTCCTCAGTCCTCTCATCAGTCCTCAGTCCTCTCCTCAGTCCTCTCCTCTTTCCTCTCCTCAGTCCTCTCCTCAGTCTCAGTCTCTCCTCGGTCCTCTCCTCAGTCCTCTCCTCAGTCCTCTCCTCAGTACTCTCCCCTTCCCTCTCCTCAGTCCTCTCCTCAGTCCTCTCATCAGTCCTC